>NC_057804.1:540843321-540921302 GCF_018294505.1 Triticum aestivum | reverse complement strand
CACCGGTGGCCATCTTCATCATCCCTGCGCTCTCCATGACAAGGAGGGAGTAGTTCACCCTCGGGGCTGAGGGTATGTACGAGTAGCTATATGTTTGATCTCTCTCTCTCTCTCTCTCTCTCTCTCTCTCTCTCGTGTTCTTGAGGTGATACGATCTTGATGTTTCGCGAGCTTTGCTATTATAGTTGGATCTTATGATGTTTCTCCCCCTCTACTCTCTTGTGATGGATTGAGATTTCCCTTTGAAGTTATCTTATCGGATTGAGTCTTTAAGGATTTGAGAACACTTGATGTATATCTTGCCATGCTTATCTGTGGTGACAATGGGATATTCACGTGATCTACTTGATTTATGTTTTGGTGATCAACTTGCAGGTTCAATGAACCTATGCATAGGGGTTGGTACACGTTTTCGTCTTGACTCTCCGGTAGAAACTTTAGGGCACTCTTTGAAGTACTTTGTGTTGGTTGAATAGATGAATCTGAGATTGTGTGATGCATATCGTATAATCATGCCCATGGATACTTGAGGTGACAATGGAGTATCTAGGTGACATTAGGGTTTTGGTTGATTTGTGTCTTAAGGTGTTATTCTAGTATGAACTCTATGATAGATCGAACGGAAAGAATAGCTTCATGTTACTTTACTATGGACTCTTGAATAGATCGATCAGAAAGGATAACTTTGAGGTGGTTTCGTACCCTACCATAATCTCTTTGTTTGTTCTCCGCTATTAGTGACTTTGGAGTGACTATTTGTTGCATGTTAAGGGATAGTTATTTGATCCAGTTATGTTATTATTGTTGAGAGAACTTGCACTAGTGAAAGTATGAACTCTAGGCCTTGTTTCCTACCATTGCAATACCGTTTATGCTCACTTTTATCATTAGTTACCTTGCTGTTTTTATATTTTCAGATTACAAAAACCTATATCTACTATCCATATTGCACTTGTATCACCATCTATTCACCGAACTAGTGCACCTATACAATTTACCATTGTATTGGGTGTGTTGGGGACACAAGAGACTCTTTGTTATTTGGTTGCATGGTTGTTTGAGAGAGACCATCTTCATCCTATGCCTCCCACGGATTGATAAACCTTAGGTCATCCACTTAAGGGAAATTTGCTACTGTCCTACAAACCTCTGCACTTGGAGGCCCAACAACGTCTACAAGAAGAAGGTTGTGTAGTAGACATCAAGCCCCGGGAGGGAAGAAGACTGGCGAGACCTCTCGCACCCACTCTGGCAAGCGCACCTCTTCAGAGTGCTGTGCCCCCATCGAGGACGTGCCTGAGAGCTCCACCGGCAAGATCAAGAGACCCAGAGCTGCACCACCAGAGACCAAGAAGTTGTCCGTCAAGGAGGACGACACGGGAGGAGCTTTCACCATGAGCTGCACCCTCAACAACAAATAGGAAGGCGAGCTCGTCAATTTCCTGCGGGCGAATGTCGATGTGTTTGCATGGCAAGCATCCGACATCCCCGACGTTCCCAGGGTGGTGATTGAGCACCATCTTGCTGTCTATCCTCATGCGCGGCCCGTCAAGAAGAAGGTCAGGAAGCAAGCTTTGGAAAGACAAGAGTTCTTCACGGAAGAGATCAAAAAGCTAGAAGTGGCAGGCTTGGTAAGAGGAGTACTCCATCCGATGTGGTTGGCCAATCCGGTGGTGGTGCGCAAGGCAAACGGAAGTGGAGGCTGTGTATTGATTACACATATATCAATAAGGCCTGTCCAAAAGACCCTTTCCCGTTGCTGTGCATTGACCAGATTGTTGACTCCATGGCCGGGTGTGACCTGCTATCATTCCTTGATGCTTACTTAGGATACCATCAGATTTTCATGACGAGAGAAGATGAAGAGAAGACATCATTCATCACCCCATGTAGTACGTATTGCTTTTTACAGATGCCTTTCGGGTTGAAGAGTGCTGGCTCGACCTTCGCAAGGAGCTGTCCAAATTGGTTTTGAGCTCCAGCTACATAGAAATATGGAAGCTTACATGGATGACATAGTGGTCAAAACCAAGGACAAGGTGACAGTTGTGCAAGATTTGGAAGAGACGTTAGCGAATCTGCGCAAGATCAACCTCAAGCTGAACCCTGAGAAGTGTGTCTTCGACGTTCCATCCGGCAAGCTTCTTGGCTTCTTTGTGTCGCAACATGGGATCGAGGCGAATCCAGATAAGATCAAGGCCATTGAGCAGATTGAGGCACCTAAGCGGATCAAGGATGTGCGTCGGCTCACTGGCTACATCGCCGCCATGAGCAGATTCATCTCCAAGTCCACTGAGCGTGCCCTTCCCTTTTTCAAAATCTTGAAAAAGGCGGGCCCAATGGAGTGGACCCCAAAGGCCGAGGCAACGCTGCAGGATTTGAAGAAATACCTCTCCTCCACGCCAATACTAGTTGCGCCTAGACAACAAGAGCCGCTGCTGCTGTATCTAGCGGCAACGAATCAAGTGGTTAGCGCCGCACTAGTGGCGCAGAGGGAGGTGGGCGAAGGAGCATGGCGACGGCAGGGTTGGCGGATGGCAAGCCAGAGCTCCCCCCGGCAGGGCCTACGCAACCAGGTGAAGTGGTGCAGAACAAGAAGATGATGCGGCACCCGGTTTACTTTGTCAGCTCCCTCTTGCAGGGGGCTAGGTCAAGGTACTCCAGTGTGCAGAAATTGCTCTTCGGCCTTCTTATGGGCTCGAGGAAGCTGCGTCATTACTTCCAAGCACACGAGTTCACCGTCGTCACCCACCTCTCGTTTCAACGGATACTACATAACCCAGACGCAACGGGGAGGATTGTGGAATGGGCCTCAGAGCTCTCAAGCTTTGGTTTGAAGTTTGAAAGAACCTCGACGATCCAGAGTAGGGTCTTGGCGGATTACATTGCAGAATGGACCTCGACGCCCGATGAAGAGATCCGGGAGACCGCTCTTCCCGGCAAGGAAACAAGTCACAACTGGGTTATGTACTTTGACAGGGCTTTCTCGCTGCAAGGCGTCGGTGCTGGTGTGCTGCTCGTCGCACCCACCGGAGAGCACCTCAAGCATGTGATCCAGATGCACTTTCCCAGGGAGATGCCGACGAACAACACTGCTGAATACGAGGGATTGCTTGCCGATCTCAGGATCGCGGTAGACCTCGAGGTCAAGAAGCTCATCGTCAGGGGTGATTCACAACTTTTCGTCAGACAAGTCAATAAGGATTACCAAAGCCCGTTGATGGAAGCCTACGTAGATGAGGTGAGGAAACTGGAGGAGCGTTTTGATGGGATACAGGTGGAGCATGTACCCCGAGTGGAGAACGACATCGCCGACTACCTGTTGAAGCGCGCTGCCCTCAAGCTACCTATGGAACCAGGTACTTTTGTGCTTCAGTTAACTCAACCATCCGTTGAACCATCAACAGAGCAGAACAACCGGAGGAAATCGGGCCCCGGCAAGTACTTTCCCACCGAGCTCCCTGGAGCCGCTAGCGAAGATGTTGCCGTGGACACTGAGCCTGCCATGGGGCAACTGACTCCGACCGGGCGTCAAGCCCTGGCCATAGAGACAGCCGTTCCCATGGCAGAGGATATGCCTTTAGTCCTTGCCGTCGAGACCCAGGATCCGGCATGGGCACAACATACTGTCCGATTCCTCCAAATAGGGGAGCTTCCTGGGGAGCAGGAAGAAGCAGAGAAAGTAGCCCGTCGGTCTGCCATGTACCAGTTCATAGACAACATTCTGTACAGAAAAAGCCAAACGGAGTGAAATTGAAGTGCATTCCCCAGGAGGAAGACTGGAGCTGTTGGCAGGGATACATGGAGGCATATGTGGCTCCCACATAGGGTAGAGGGCCCTTGCCGGCAAGGCCTTCCAGCAAGGTTTGTTCTGGCCCACTGCCCTCCAGGATGCGACGACACTAGTAATGAAGTGTAAAGCGTGTCAGTTCCATTCAAAGAAGCTTCATCAGCCAGCTCAAGCCCTTCAAACAATCCCTCTCTCCTAGCCATTTTCGGTCTGGGGGCTCGACATACTGGGTCCTTTCCCCCATGTTGTCGAGGGCTTTGAGTACTTGTACGTTGCAATTGACAAGTTCACAAAGTGGCCAAAGGTGGAAGCAGTGAGGAAGGTGACAACACAGTCAGCCGTCAATTTCTTCAAGGGGATAGTCTGTCGTTTTGGTGTGCCAAACAGAGTCATCACCGACAATGGCACGCAGTTCACAAGCCATACCTTCATGCAATACATCGAAGACCTCGACAAAAAGGTTTGTTTCGCTTCCGTGGCACACCCACAGAGCAACGTCCAAGTGGAGAGGGCAAATGCTGAAGTATTGCGAGGCATGAGGTCAAAGACTTTTGACAGGCTACACAAGAGTGGAAGGCGCTGGATTGATGAGTTGCCAATGGATCTTTGGTCGATCAGAACGACGCCAAATCGAACCACCGGCTAGACACCCTTTGCCATGGTATACGGGGCAGAGGCAGTTCTCCCCACGGAATTCATATACGGGTCACCTTGAGTGCTCGCTTATGACAAGCTTAAGAAAGAGCGATTGCGGCAAGATGACGTAACACTCCTCGAGGAAGATCGTCTTCGGGCGGCTGTGAAAGCGGAACGCTACCAGCAAGCCTTGCGCCGCTACCATAGCTGCAAGGTTTATGCCCGAAGCTTTGAGGAAGGCGACCTTGTTCTTCGGCACGTTCAATCGGCCAAGAATTCCAACAAGTTGACGCCAAAGTGGGAAGGCCCTTATCGGGTAATATGAGTCACCAGGCCCGGCGCAGTCTGCCTGGAGACCGAAGATGCCGTTCCAGTGAGCAAATCCTGGAACATCAAGAATCTTCGCAAGTTTTACTAGTAAGGCGCGGTTGCCGGCCCCCCGGCAAACCACCTTTTGTACAAGCCTTGCCGGCAAGGCATGTAACCCTCTGTACAAAGCCAGGCGCGGACCTGGCATAAATAAATGAAGTGCTGGCACCCTAAGTTATAGCATGCATGCTAGGTTGAGTCCCTCCCTCGGTTGGGGTTGATAGTGCTTAGCGGTGACTAACCCCTAGCATAGAGGTCAAGTGTGCGTCTCTCTGTTCCTTTCCGTCCTCTTTGGTTTGCAAGGTGCATGGACATTTTTGATGAGCTATTTGGAAGAAGGAGAACAAGCCAGCGCTCCGGTCCCGGCAAGCCAAGCTTGCCGGGGGATGAAGACACAAGGACCCAACCCCGGCAACCTAAGGTTGCCGGGGGGCTGCAGATTCAGATAAGTCCTTCGTCCCCTGTTTTGCATTTCCGTATGAAATTGCGGCGTATGAAACCTCGTTTTATTCCTAGGCTACCGTGCTCCTCTTTTCTTGTACCCAAGAATTATTTCTTGGGTCGGAGTCTGGTTGTAGCCGCGGTGGCAAGAAAGCAAGCGTAGGGCTGCTACGTCTTGAGCTTGCGTTGGTTTTCCTTGAAGAGGAAAGGGTGCTGCAGCAATAGTAGCGTAAGTATTTCCCTCAGTTTTTGAGAACCAAGGTATCAATCCAGTAGGAGGCTCCTCAAAAGTCCCACGCACCTACACAAACAAACAAGAACTCGCAACCAATGCAATAAAGGGGTTGTCAATCGCTTCAGGGCCGCTTGCGAAAGTAAGATCTGATAGAGATAATATGATAAGATAAATATATTTTTGGTATTTTATGATATAGATAGGAAAAGTAAAGATAAAAGTAGATTGAAAGCTTATATGATAAGAGATAGACCCGGGGGCCATAGGTTTCACTAGTGGCTTCTCTCAAGATAGCATAAGTATTACGATGGGTGAACAAATTACTATCGAGCAATTGATAGAAAAGTGAATAATTATGAGATTATCTAGGCATGATCATGTATATAGGCATCACGTCCGTGACAAGTAGACCGACTCCTGCCTGCATCTACTACTATTACTCCACATATCGACCGCTATCCAGCATGCATCTAGAGTATTAAGTTCATAAAGAACAGAGTAACGCATTAAGAAAGATGACATGATGTAGAGGGATAAACTCATGCAATATGATATAAACCCCATCTTTTTATCCTCGATGGCAACGATACAATACGTGCCTTGCTGCCCCTGCTGTCACTGGGAAAGGACACCGCAAGATTGAACCCAAAGCTAAGCACTTCTCCCATTGCAAGAAAGATCAATCTACTAGGCCAAACCAAACTGATAATTCGAAGAGACTTGCAAAGATAACTTAATCACACATAAAAGAATTCAGAGGAGATTCAAATATTTCTCATAGATAAACTTGATCATAAACCCACAATTCATTGGATCTCGACAAACACACCGCAAAAAGAGTTACATCGAATAGATCTCCAAGAAGTTCAAGGAGAACATGGTATTGAGATTCAAAGAGAGAGAAGAAGCCATCTAGCTAATAATTATGGACCTAAAGGTCTGTGGTAAACTACTCACAACTCATCGGAGAGGCCTTGGAGATGATGTACAGGCCCTCCATTATCGATTCCCCCTCTGGCGAAGCGTTGACGAAGGCTCCAAGATGGGATCTCGCGGATACAGAAGGTTATGGCGGTGGAAATAGTTTTTCGTCGTCGCTTCTGATGTTTTCGGGGTACATGGTTATATATAGGAGGAAGAAGCAGGCCGGTGGACTCCCGAGGGGCCCATGAGGGTGGGGGGCGCGCCCAGCCCTAGGGGGCGCGTCGCGCACCCTCGTGGCCGCCACCTTTGTTTCTTGACTTCCACTCCAAGTCCTCTAGATCACGTTTGTTCCAAAAAGATCGCTCCCAAAGGTTTCATTCCGTTTGGACTCCGTTTGATATTCCTTTTCTTCGAAACACTGAAATAGGCAAAAAACAGCAATACGGGCTGGGCCTCCGGTTAGTAGGTTAGTCCCAAAAATGATACAAATGTGTAAAGTAAAGCCCATAAACATCTAAAACGGGTAATATAATAGCATGGAACAATCAAAAATTATAGATATGTTGGAGACGTATGAAGGGCCTAACCCTACTTCGCCCCTGCCTCCGCCGAAAGCGTGAGTGTGGTCGAATGAATTAAGGGAGCGGCAAGGCCTGTTGCCGGGCGACAATGTTTATAATAAAACTAACAAGGATTTGTTCCTTTGTATGGGCTTCGCTCACACACAAAGAACCCGACAAGCACCCTTTTTCATTAATACGTCCCATAAAGGTACAGTTCGTACGAAATGTAAACATGAGCAAGGGGATTACAAGTTTTAAATTTAACTAAGGCCCATAGGCTTACAAACTAAAAAGAGGTAAGGTGCCCATAATCCCTTTCTTGTCCCTCTCCTCAGGAAACGGAACAAGAAAGCAAGAGGGCAAAAGGAGCGCCTAGGCGAGGTACGAGCAGCAGAAGGCACCAAGAGAACATATCAGCGGTCGCCCATGAGAGGGCTGGTGATGATGGTGCCGGGAGAAGAGCTGGAAGATGAGGCAGCGGGTCGCCAATACGCTATGAAGGCGTCGGTGCCATCATACTCCGACATGACGGCCCGCCACCCGCCTTCTTCGCCTTCTCCGGCCTCCCCACGCCAGCCGCCCAAGGAGGCGACCCCGAGAAGTTCAAGGAGCCGGCCTCACCGGGAGAAGGGGCTAGGTGCAGATGTTGCTGCTGCTGCCGGCGCCGCCCCGGGATGGTGGGTCCGACGCCTAGTCGGACCCGTCATCCTCCCACCTTCTACTCTCATCGTCGCTATCGCTGTCCTCCTCATCACTCCCGCCCGAGGAAGAGTCTTCGTCATCAGAGGAGCTCTCCACGCAGCACTTTAGGCGAGTCCCAAAGTCTCCAAAGACCCTGACCGAGAGCAGGCCGTTCTCCATTAGTTTGAAATAGAGAACGAGTCCCGCCGTTAGGCTGTGGATACGAGCGAAGGTCTTCCATCCGCGATGAAGATACATGCCATGAGGGGCTGGGAAATCGACATCAACCCACGTGCCGCTATTCCCACAGCCCCTCATATGCAGTCTCAGAGCCTGTGGCAGGTCGAACTCCATCTCCCGAGCAAATGGAGTAGGGAGACGCAGACGACGACACGCTGGCTGGCGCAGCCTAATGAAGAATTCGCGAGCCTGGTCCCCGATGTGGCCCTCCATTGGGGGAGGGACCGCCGGTGGAGGCGAGGCTGGTGCGCCGCCCCGTCCTCCTCTTCCCCGAGCGCCACGGTGACCTCGGCCTCGCCCCCTCCCCCTTCCCCTCATGGCTGGCTCCGCCGCCACAAACTCTTGGGAAGGAGGGGCGTGTTGTCGGGCGGAGACCCTCGTCGCCACCATCGAAGCACCGGCGCGCCCTCTTGCCATAGAAGAAGGAAGAAAGAAGCCAAGGTGGGAGGAGGCGGATGGCGAAAGATTGAGGGGTGTCGTCCCTCCCCCTCCCCTCCTTATAAAGGGGTGGGATCGGGGCTCTGCCACCTCTCTCAACCAATCCGGCTCATTAAGGTGGCAGCAGGCAAGGCCGATGACCGCCTTCCTCGCCCAATTGAAGGTGCGTGGATGTCGACCCACGCGTGCGCCTTCCCATATTCCATGTGCCTGTCACCTACCCCGCACCGTGCATGCGGCGTACGTGGCGCAAGGGGCGGGCGTAGTGGGAAACATGGAATGATAGTTCCAAGGCGGAGAGAGTAAATGAGCAGTGGCCCTGCAGTCTTAAAGGGACACGCAAGCCGTCTCTTTACTATTCACCACAGGATGGCGCAAGCATGCTTCGGTCACCCCACGCACGATCCCCACGTCATGCATTCAACGCGGGTCGTGGGGAAGCAGCGGACGAAAGCTTCTGCGGTAAAAATCAGCCCCGCTTGCCCGTGCACCGTTCTGGGCCTAGCCCAACAATGTGTCACGCTTATGTGTGGCCCAGGCCCGGGGGCTCCTGTCGGTGTACAAAAGTAGGGGATCTACTTTGCACCCCTTTACATGTGCACGGGCAGTTAGATCTGTGCCTGTGTCCACACTTAGCAGGGCAGAGGAGGGAGGCCGAAGCCACAAGACAATCAAGCAACGCCAAGACAAAGACACAAGAAGCAGAGAGGGCGAGGTAGACCCTTGCCGGGGCCCTGACAAGGCCCTTGCCGGGGCGTCCTCCGCAGCTCTGACAAGAGTCTTGCTGGGGCAACTTGCCCAACACCAGCGGGGCGCGCCACCCTTGAGCCCTAGGTTTTCAACATCAACAACCAGATTGGAACCAAGGCTCGGGAGGCACCTCCATGGTGGCATGTAGATCTTTGTGAAGATCATAAACACACAAGATCAGATGAGGACCAGAAGATGGCGATCCTCGGCACGATCCCTGCCGAGGAAACCCACGAGGCCACCGGTGAGGTCCTTGCCGGGGACGACCGCAGTGCCGCAGCAAGACTCTTGCGGGGGGCCCGGCAAGACCCTTGCCGAGGACATCAGCGGGACCGTGGCCAGGCCCGCGCCCGCCAGGGCTCCACCGCCGTTCCCATGCAGCTGCCAGCCCAGCCAGCTAGGCGAGCACCTGCGTGGAGACGTGCGGCCCCGAGACCAGCTCAGCAAGCACCTGTGTGGTGGCATGAAGATCTTCGTGAAGATATTGCCACCGCGCCAGCTTAGCAGCCTGCCAGCCTACATGGCGCTGCCCGCCTCACTGGCCTGGACGCATGTCAAAGCAAGGCGAGGCGACAACAAAGCGAGGGGACACCTAAGGGGCACATTTAATGCGTCTTGTCCCATAATGATAGGCGATAAGCTTGTACACCGTATCCTTTCCACCTCCTGTGTGCCACTGTGGCATCCCCTTTTTCCTATAAAAGGAGGCCCGAGGTATACTAGAGAGGGATTCAGATCTTTTGGACTATGCACGCACCGTAGCTAGCTCAAGAACACTAAAATACACACCAAAGCAGGACTAGGGTATTACGCGATCCCCGCGACCCGAACCTGGGTAAACGACCTTTGTGCTGGCTCTTAGACCCGTTCTTCTCACAACCCCGCGCTCGCCGACCACAGTAGGGATTCTATTGATCCCATAGGTGTCGTTCCCACCGATAAGAACTATGATGTGTAAACTAAGCAGAAGGCATTTCACTAAATTAGAAGTAATGCAATGGAAGGTAGACACCATATGAAAGATGCTACAAATATCACTCTGCCAAGTTAAAAATATCTCATCATAAATGGCATTTAAACAAATGTGAAGCAGTACAAGAAATAAATCATATGCAAGATGCAAACTACATCACACTACCAAGTTAGAGGTCTCTCGTCATTAGTGCCATTGCATATTCATAGCATTGCATATTCATAGCTTATGATGTGTAAACTAAGGAGAAGGCATTTCAACAAATTAGAAGCAATGAAAGCTAGACACCATATGAAAGATGCAACGAATATCACTCTACCAAGTTAAAATTGTCTCGTCATAAGTGCCATTTCAACAAATTAGTAGTACAAGCTAGAAAAGAATGCAAGACGTAACCTATATCACACTCCCAAGTCAAATGTGTATTATGATAAGTGATTGTTGCAGGTTACACAACAGTACTAATTTGATGTAAGAATATGGTGTGATAGACAGATATTGTATGTTCTAGAAACAGGAAAACATGTCTTATTCAAGTATAATGTGTAAAGTAAGCAGATGGAATCAACAAAATTATAAGCAATACAAGCTAGAAATCACACATAACATGCAACCACATATAACAGTACCAAGTTAGAGGGAGCACTGGTGATGGTGCACCAGGGGAGACGTGCTCATCATAAACACAACTACGTTGAGTGTCTATGCATGTGTTGGCTTGGAAATCATCTTGGGGGGTGGAGGAGTAGAAACTGTAGAGGCCCTCTGTTTGGAAGGAGTACCTTTATCCGCTGCCTTGTTAACTTCCTCGCGCTTTATTGATTTTGAATTGTCAAGTAAAACCGACAAGAAAAAGCAATAAAATTCTCTCTTCAGAACTCATTCATGCATGATACTGACAATCACTACTTTGATGTAAGGCAAACACATGATACCAGGATGGAATATGTACGAAAAACAGGACATCATGGCATGTTCACAACTGTTTATGTAAACTAAGCAGAAACCATTCCAACAAATAAGAAGCAATGCAAGCTAGACACCACATGAAAGATGCAACCAATATGACTCTGCCAAGTTAAAAGCGTCCCATCATAAATGGAATTTCAACAAACTAGAAGCAGCGCATGCTATAAATATATGAAAGATGCAACTAATATCTCACTGCATATACTAAAGGTGTCTCGTCATATTGATTGATGCGGGATACAAAAAAAACAATAATTTTATGTAAGGACATGCTTAATAGACAGATGTACTATGTACTAAATACAGGAAGGCATGTCACATTAACAGGTATAATGTATAAGCTAAGCAGAATATAACATACAGGTAGGCATGCACACCATATGCAACATGCAACCACATATCATGCTGCCAAGTTAGAGCAAGCACCTGCGATGCTAGTGTAGGGGAAATGTGGTAATCAATTACAGAGCTACGTTCACTATCTTCATCTAGCCTTGCTGTTTCTTGAGAATCATGTCGGGAGGCTGACGCTATATTCTTTAAATGAGGAGTAGTCCACTTGCCTGATTGCCTCATCATAAGTGATTGATGAGGGATACACAAGAACATTAGTTTGATGTAAGAACATGGTTAATAGACAGATGTACTAGTATGTACCAAAAACAGAAAGGCATGTCATATTCAAAGGTATAATGTGTAAGCTAAGCAGATGCAATTTAACCAAATTGGAAGCAATACAAGCTAGACATCCGGCTGGAGTGGTGAGCATGATCATCTAGGACCTGAGAGCCTAGTGGGAGGCGGGCTGCTTCGCCACCATCGTGGCTTTTTAGTTGGCTTCCAGGTGATGCCTATCTTTGCTGGGGTTGTCACTAGCTCGGCCAGTGCCCTGACTAGCTATTTGTCTTCTGGTGCTCACGGGATGGTGGTTCATGTAAAAAATATCTTTCCTTATCTTAATAAAGACCGACTTCGGCCTTTCGAATACAAGCTAGACACCATATGGAACATGCAACCATGTATGACACCACGAAGTTAAAGCAAGCACCTGGGATGGTGGTTCATTGCGAGCAAGGTCATCAACTCTAGAGCTATGTTTACCGTCTCCATCTGCTGACACTGCACCCTTTATAGCGTTGTAATGTGCCATGCCAACCCGCATACAAAGCTAGAGCAACTTCTCTCTTTTCTTTTCTGCTTCTCTCGAGGCAGACTCTGAAATACCCTTGCATAAAAACACAATAGTGAGAGTATGGGTGAAGTGTGTGCAGAACTAGTGCACTGTAAAAGTAGCAGATAGCAGGTGGCTGAAAAATAAATGACAGGAGTGAAAGCACAAGTGCTCCCTAGGTGATTTTGGTAATTAATGTCAACATATCTCTTGTTGGACTAATACTTTCATCTAGTATATTTCAGATAAGTCCAACCGTGGAGTCACATGGACAAGAGGATGTGGAACCCCTTCAATATGCTAAGGACAAAGGATTGGCTCAAGCTCAAAGCTCAGGACTCTAAATTTTCTATTTTCAGTGATCCTAGATCACATTGAGTCTATAGGAAAGCCAATACTATTAGAAGGGGATGAGGTGTTGCTTAATGGCTTGCTTGCTCAAAATGCTTAGTGATATGCTCCAAAGCCCTCAACCACTTTCTCATATCCACATATGTCCAAAACCAAAAGTCAAACTCGGCCCCATCGGTTTGATCCATCCGGCACCACCGAGTTCATTTGACATAGCCACTGGCAGAAATCCTAATCATTTCGGTCATACCGATGGGATCTCGGTCTCACCGAGATGGGCTTGCAAACTCTCTATTGTCTATTGCAATATTTTCGGTCCCACCGAAAGGATGTAATCGGTCACACCGAGTTTGCCTGACCAACTCTCCATTTTGCTTATTACCAAATCAGTCCCACCGAGTTATGTAATCGGTCAAACCGAGATGAGGTTTTACCCTAACCCTTGCACATCGGTCCCACCGTGTTTATCATATCGGTCCCACCGAAATTGCCTAACAGTCACATTATGTACTGAATCGGTCCGACCGAGTTTTCTGATCCGGTCCCACTGAGTTTGGTATATTGTGTGTAATGGTTAGATTTTGTGTGGAGACTATATATACCCCTCCACCCTCTCCTCATTCGCGAGGGAAGCCATCAGAATGTGCCTAGACTTCCACTACTCATTTTCTAAGAGAGAACCACCTACTCATGTGTTGAGACCAAGATATTACAATCCAACCATATGAATCTTGATCTCTAGCCTTCCCCAAGTTGTTTTCCACTCAAATCATCTTTCCACAAAATCCAATCCTATGAGAGTGAGTTGAGTGTTGGGGAGACTATCATTTGAAGCACAAGAGCAAGGAGTTCATCATCAACACACCATCTATTACCTTTAGGAGAATGGTGTCTCCTAGATTGGTTAGGTGTCACTTGGGAGCCTCCGACAAGATTGTGGAGTGAACCAAGGAGTTTGTAAGGGCAAGGAGATCACCTACTTTGTGAAGATCTACCCTAGTGAGGCAAGTCCTTCATGGGCGATGGCCATGGTGGGATAGACACGGTTGCTTCTTCGTGGACATTTCGTGGGTGGAGCCCTCCGTGGACTCATGCAACCGTTACCCTTCGTGGGTTGAAGTCTCCATCAACGTGGATGTACGATAGCACCACCTATCAGAACCACGCCAAAAACATCCGTGTCTCCAATTGCGTTTGCACACTCCAATCCCACCCCTTTACTTTCTTGCAAGTTGCATGCTTTACTTTCCGCTACTCATATACTCTTTGCATGCTTGCTTGTTATGTATTGTGAATGGTTAAACTTGTGTTTAAACTCCATCTAAACTTGAAAAACTTAAAAACTGCCAACTTTGTGTGTTAAGGGTCTATTCACCCTCCTCTAGACACCTCTTCTCGACCCTTTCAATTGGTATTAGAGCTTTGGTCTACATTGCTTTGGTTTAAACACCATTGGAGGAAGATGGATGAGTCTTCTTTGGTGAGTCTTAGACAAGGAGTGCCTATACTTGATAGAGAGTACTTTCATGAGTGGAAAAAAGAGATGCTTGTGATTTTCAATGAATATCATTTGAACAAGTACATTACTAGCCCTTGTGTACCTCATGTTGATCCTATGCATCCTACCCTTGATGAGTCAATTGACATGATTCACAATCTTAGAACTGTTAATCTTATCACTAGAGGTTTGCCTAGAAACTTGATTGGTTGCTTGCCTACTCTTAAGTGTGCCTACACTATATGGAAATTTCTTGAGGAAGATTTCCAAATTATTCCTTACAAAATTTAGATGAGATTCTTCATAAGTCTATTACCTTGAGTAAGATGAATTCCAATGATCCTAAGTTTGGTGATTGTCTATTTGAGCTTACAAATCTTATGCGTGCCAAAGGAGATGTTGGAATTATTAGCAATATTATTTCCGAAGCTATTAGAATTCATAAAGATGATCATTGTCAAAATCATTTATCTAATGAATCACCCTCTCTAGGAATTGATCCACCACATGACGATGTTGAACATGGATACTATGATGAGGATGATGATAATGACTATGATCTTGATGATGCAATGAGACACTTTGGTCTTATGGCAAATCTTCAGGGATACATGGCAGGAGGAAAGGAATGGGTCCTTGATAGTGGATGTACTGATCACATGACCGGAGATAAAGATATGTTTCATGAGCTTGTTGAAAACGACGGCCCTCGAAAGTATGTCACTTTTGGTGATAACTTAAAGCGTAAGGTGGTTGGCCTCGGTAAGGTGGCCATCTCACATGATAGCTCCATACAAAATGTCATGCTCGTTGAATCTCTTGGCTATAATCTGCTTTCTGTTTCTAGACTAGCTGACTTTGGCTTCAGTGTCCTATTTACCAAAGTAGATTGCCAAGTGTTTCGTAGAGATAATCATAAAATGGTCTTTACTGGTATACGAAAAGGTGATCTATACATTGTCGACTTCACTAAAAAGGCTCAACCTAGAACTTGCTTAATTGCTAAATCTTCTAAAGGCTGGTTGTGGCATAGACAGTTAGGTCTTGCGGGCATGCGAAACCTCGACAAACTTATTAAAGGTGATCATATCCTTGGTGTGAAAGATGTCATATTTGATAAGGATAGACTTTGCAGTGCTTGCCAAGTAGGAAAACAGGTTGGAGGAAGCCACCCTGTGAAGAACATCATGACCACAAGGAGACCGCTCAAGCTACTGCAGATGGATCTTTTCGGTCCCAACGCTTATAAAAGTCTCAGTGGAAACTCATTTGGTCTAGTTATAGTTGATGATTTTTCAAGATTTACGTGGGTGTTCTTTCTCAATGATAAATCACAGGTTCAAAAGATCTTCAAAAACTTCGCTAGGAAGGCCCAAAATCAATTTGAAGTGAAGATCAAGAAGGTTCGCAGCGACAACGGAACGGAGTTCAAGAATGCAAATGTGGGCACCTTCCTTGACGAAAAAGGGATTTCACATAGTTCTCATCTACGTACACACCTCAACAAAATGGAGTTGTTGAGAGGAAGAACCGGACGCTCATCGAAATGGCAAGAATGATGCTTGATGAGTACAATACGCCAAAGCACTTTTGGGCGGAAGCTGTTGGATAGCTTGTCATGCGACAAATCGCTTGTACCTTCACAAGCTACTTGTCAAGACGACATACGAGCTCCTCATCTGTAACAAACCCCAAGTTGGATACTTTCGAGTATTCGGCTCAAAGTGCTACATTCTTGATAAGCATCGTCGTTTTAAATTTGCTCCTAAATCTCACGAGGGATTCCTACTTGGTTATGGCTCAAACTCTCACACTTACCGTGTCTACAACAATTTCACCCGAAAGGTTGAAGAGACAGTAGATGTGAAGTTTGATGAATCTAACGGATCGCAGGTAGAGCAATTGCCTATTGATGTAGGAGATAAAGATCCTTCGGAAGCAATCCAAGACTTGTCTATTGGCAAGGTTTGTCCAATGAAGGTGAAAGAGAGTACCTCGTCCGTCCAAGTGGAAGCTTCTACCTCACGACAAGGTGAACCAAGAGTTGATATGGAAGCATCCACAAGTGGGACACACCAAGATGAAGAAAACGAGGAAGTACACCAAGATGAACCGCATCAACCTCCTTCTCCACCATGATGAGAGAACGACATCGTCAACAATGATGAAGGCCAAGAAGAAGAACGAGATGATGAAGAAGATGTTACATCCCGATCAAAGCAAAAGCTCTCACGAGTTCGAGCAAGAGTTGCT
Source organism: Triticum aestivum (assembly GCF_018294505.1). NCBI lineage: Eukaryota > Viridiplantae > Streptophyta > Magnoliopsida > Poales > Poaceae > Triticum > Triticum aestivum. The sequence goes on along the minus strand of NC_057804.1, from coordinate 540,905,020 downwards.
AGAGACCATCCCGTCGAGCAAATCTAAAATGATATCCAAACGGGAGAATCACTCGCTCTAAATCTTGTTTGGCTAACTTTTGTGAACATTATTCATTCAAATCTAGCATTGAACCTATGAAGGTTGAAGAAGCATTGGAAGATCTGGATTGGATAAACGCCATGCATGAAGAACTACACAACTTTGAGACAAACCAAGTGTGGACATTGGTCGAGAAGCCCGACAACAACTACAACATCATCGGTACCAAATGGGTGTTTCGCAACAAGCAAGATGAAGATGGACAAGTAGTTCACAACAAAGCACGTCTCGTCGCCCCGGGCTACAATCAAGTCGAAGGTATGGACTATGGTGAGATATATGGCCCTGTTGCTAGACTTGAGTCCATTCGCATCTTACTTACCTATGCTAATCACCATGATATCACTTTATACCAAATGGACATTAAAAGTGCTTTTCTAAATGGTGAAATTAAGGAGGAAGTTTATGTTAAACAACCTCCCGGATTTGTTAATCCTAAGAAACCCAATCATGTTTACAAGCTTCACAAAGCACTTTATGGTCTTAAACAAGCTCCTAGAGCGTGGTATAAATGCTTGACCAAGTTCCTTATAGAAAAAGGCTTTGAGATTGTAAAAATTGACTCTACTCTTTTCACTAAAAGGGTTAACGGAGAATTATTTGTGTGCCAAATTTATGTTGATGATATTATATTTGGATCAACTAACCCTCATTTTAGTGAAAAGTTTGGAAAGCTTATGCCGGAGAAGTTTGAGATGTCTATGATGAGTGAACTCAAGTTATTTCTTGGTTTGCAAATCAAGCAAACTAAGGAAGGTACCTTTGTCTCTGAAACAAAGTATACCAAGGACTTGTTCAAGAAGTTCAATATGCAAGAATGCAAAGGTATGAGTACACCCATTGTCGGTGTCAAAACCGGCGGATCTCGGGTAGGGGGTCCCGAACTGTGCGTCTAAGGCTAATGGTAACAGGAGGCTGGGGACACGATGTCTACCCAGGTTCGGGCCCTCTCGATGGAGGTAATACCCTACTTCCTGCTTGATTGATCTTGATGATATGAGTATTACAAGAGTGGATCTACCACGAGATCAGAGAGGCTAAACCCTAGAAGCTAGCCTATGGTATGATTGTTTTTTTATGTGTCCTACGGACTAAACCCTCCGGTTTATATAGACATCGGAGGGGGCTAGGGTTACACAGAGTTGGTTTATAGAGAAGGAGATCTACATCTGAATTGCCAAGCTTGCCTTCCACGCCAAGGAGAGTCCCATCCGGACACGGGACGAAGTCTTCTATCTTGTATCTTCATAGTCCAACAGTCCGGCCAAAGTATATAGTTCGGCAGTCCGGATACCCCCTTATCCAGGAATCCCTCAGTAGCCCCTGAACCAGGCTTCAATGACAATGAGTCCGGCGTGTAGATTGTCTTTGGCATTGCGAGGCGAGTTCCATGTCCGAATACTCCAAGATAAATTCCGAACACAAGGACCGTGTCCGGCTCTGCAAGATAACATTCCATATACCATCGTAGAGAGAATAATAATAATCCACGAATCTAATCTGCTCACAATTCTTTGGAAAGTGACATCACGCCATGGTCTAATTTTTATTCGAACCGTTTTCTACAACCTGCTTCCTCACACATCGCGATGCGGTTTCTTTGGCACGTCTTGTCAAAGCAGAGATCGTGTCCCCTTATCACGGGATCTCCATCAATGCGGGTATGGGTAACCCAACTAGCGCGATTAATCAAGGCGCCTGGGAAAATAAGAGATTTCGAGAGGCAAGTGGGGAGGCGCACATTCACATCGCCTTTATAAAGGGGTAGAAATCTCCCATTTTCACCCACGCCTTCTTCTTCCTTCGCTCATCCGTTCTCGCACCCTCGCGCTCCAGCGCCCAAGTTCTCACCTTCTCTGTAAGACCGCAGCATGTACAGAGCGGGAGGCAAGTGGATGGCCTCCTCTGTCACAGAGGAGAACATTACCAAGCTTCGGGAAGCCGGATACCTGGCCGCTAATATCGCGCACAGGCTTCCAACAGAGGGACAGATTACCCCTACACCGAAGTCTCGGGAGAGAGTGATAATTCTCCCTCATTTCGTCCATGGACTAGGGTTTCCACTCCACCCTTTTGTCCGCAGGCTCATGTACTACTACGGGCTAGATTTTCACGATCTGGCCACGAATTTCGTCCTCAACATCTCGGCGCTCATCGTCGTGTCTGAGGCCTTCCTCCGCATCAAGCCTCACTTCGGCCTGTGGTTGAAAATCTTCTATGTGAAGCCGAAGATCGTGAGCGTCCAACAGGCGGAGTGCGGAGGTGCCATGGTGGGCAAAATGCCCAATGTTATATGGCTCGATGGCTCCTTCGTGGAGTCCATAAAGGGGTGGCAATGAAGGTGGTTCTAAATCACCGAGCCGCGCAACACCAACTGGGTGGCGGCCCCCAAATTCAGATCTGGAATCCCCACACGGCTCACCTCCTGGGAGAAGAAGGGCCTGGCCTAGGGTAAACCCACGGAGCTAGCCGGACTCGAGACCTGCCTCAGAAGTATGAGGGACAAGAAGATCAAGCTCGTCAACGTGGTCCAGGTTATGCTCATTCGCCGGATTCTCCCATGTCAAAGACGGGCGTTTGATATGTGGGAGTTCGACCCGGCCGAACACCAGATGCTGCTAGAGCCCTTCGACACAACGCACAAAGAAATCTGGAAGGTTCTGTTCAAGACCGGTGAAGTCCCTCCTCCCCTTTCCGAGGACCGGGGGCTCAGCGCAACACGCCTTGCCAGTCCGGTAAATCCCTTGACTATTTACGAGACGTTCCCTTAGTAGTTTCGGGGGAGGATTTTTAAGTCACCTTGCTGACCGAACAGGAGTGGGTGGAGATGGCGGAGTGGATCGACTGTCCGGCGCCATTGCCAGAGAACCCAGTAAGCGCACTCCTGGCGGAGATGCTGGTTCCGACGCCTTACAAGGTGCCGAAGAAAAAGGCCGAAAAGAAGGCCACGGGAACCCGAAGGGGTCTTCGACACGAGGCCACATCCGATGCCTCGCTAGAAGAGGACGAGGCGCACTCCTCCCATGAAGGGGAGGAGAGGAAGAATAAGAAGGCTGCCTCAACTGAGGGGGCTTAAGGGTCCAAGAAGGTGGCCACGGGGACCAGAAAAGGTCTCCGGCGCAGGGCCATGATAGAGTCGTCATCTGAAGACGACGAGGAAGATTCTCCCCCCGAAGACGGGGAAGAACATGAAGAAATGCCTCCTCCCCGCGCTAGGGAGGAGAAGAAAAGGAAGGCCGCCCCGTCGGGGGAGGCCGGGACGCCGAAGAAGGGCAAGGCGTCCCTTCCAAATCAATCCACTACCGCCGCTTTTAGTGACGACGAGTGCCTGCCCAGGGGCAAACCCCGGGCGAGGTTGTAAGTATCCGCATTCCATAATATTTTTCGTACGACTTTCGACTTCATGGTTTGTAATGACGCCAAACACGTATATGCAGTCCGGCCGGGTCCGATCTCGAGGAGTCCTCTTCGAAGGAGTCTCTGAATGAGTCAGAGATGAATTCGCTCCCGACGGCGACCTCTCCACGACCTGCGGATGACACCGAGGTGTTGTCCCAGAGGATGCCAGAGCAGGAGGCGACAGTTCCGGAGACGTCCCAAGGCAAAATCTCGGGCGCCGAACACATGGGGGATGAGAACCCCATGGATTATGCTGACGGGAGCCATAGCAAGTCTGGCTCTCGGTCGGTTACTGCGCTGGAGCCTACAAAGGTTCCGGATTCTGGTAAGCAGTCCCTCGGGAAGGAGGGCGAGCTGGCCATGCCGATGACCTCCGCCCAGCCGGAGGCACCGGATAATTTGTTGGAAGTTCTTCGAGGCGCTTCCATCAAGGATGAACACCGTACACTTATGGGTACGGTGATTGAGAAGGTTCCGTCCGCCAAGAGTGGATTGACCGAAGCCTGCACCAGCCCTCTAATAGGCTTTGAGGTAAAGAAAGTGTGAGGAAATATCACCCGATAGATAGTAGCCCCTGATGCTCTGGTTGGTGTTCGGAAAGAAAAGCCAAACAGAGGGTCAACTAAAAAACCGCAGGAAGCTAATAGTATTTGTCTGTATGAATCAAACAGGCACTGCTGCTGACCGCCACTGTGCGCACGGCCGAGGTTGCTGGACTCAAGTGCGAACTGGGGCAGGCCGAAGAAGAGCTCGACCTCGTGAAGAAGCAGCTCGAGGCGAACAGAGGTGAGAAAAACCCCGTCCATATGTCGTATAGAGGATAAAAAGTTGGTGATGCTAAGAAAAAGCATCATGGCTTTTGATAGGGACCGCGGCCGAAGTGGCAGCCCTGAAGGAAGCGTTGTCCGCGGCCAAAGCCAAGGCGGATACTGAGCGCACCGAGTGAGAGAAGCAAGATGCTCGGGTGGGAGAGGTAAAGCAGGAGCTCCAGGAGCTCGGCCAGAAGTTCGGCTCCCTAGAGCATGACTACAAGACGCAAGCGTCTGATCTTGCAAAGGCCCTGCAGAGCACGGCCGATGCCAAGGCCGAAGCCCAAAAGGCCCTCCAGGAAATCCAGGCAGCCAAGAAGATAGCGGAGGGTAAGGCATTCTTTATGCAAAGCAAGCATGTGGAGGAGTCATTTCTTTTACTTACACGAATCCGGAGCTCTCCAGGGGCATTCCCAGTTCTGCCACGCAGCATTTCGGATGTTTCGGAGTTCTATCGCGCTGAAGATGGGAGCTCTATGGAGAAGCTGTTTTGGTCCCAATATACTAGGGCCGAACACCCGATGCCACTGAGTGACCAACTGAAGCAGCTGGTCGAACTCCACAATGCGGCCGAACAGGCCATGGGGGACCTCATAGTCCGGATGTCACCTGGCGAGCCCCTGCCCGGCAGCTAGTTTGGCCTGGTGAAGCGGATGGTGCATGCCTGTCCACGGCTAGAAGTTATCAAGCAGTCCGCATGTATTGAGGGTGCCCGGCGGGCCTTTTCCCGCGTGAAGGTGCATTGGGGCAAGCTGGACGCTGAGAAGCTCGTGAAGGATGGACCCCCGGAGGGCAAGGAGCATCGATGCCCCGAGAAATATTATGATGGCGTTATGAAAGGCGCCCGTCTTGTGGCGAATGAATGTCCTAAGAACATAATTTTTGAGTGAATGTACTCATGTCATCCGTGTAATATGAGAACGGGTTTATTTGTGATGTGCAACACTTTGTTTGATTTAAAATATTACCTTACCTTCTCTGCAGTCGTTTATCAAAATTTGAAAGTAGGCCAGTCGTCGGCTTCCGCCCCCTTGTAACTAGTACTGGGGTGTTCGTGGAGACCCAAACACTCTTTATCCAAAGTTTTGGTCCTTTAAGGAGGTGCTCGGCGTAGCGAACAAGGCAATCGGACTATTCGGCTTTATAACTCTCACTTGACCATAGAAGTCTATAATTTTAAATTTTGGCGAAGCCCCTAGTATTCGGAAAGCCGAACTGGTGCATTATACACGCCTAAATCGGACGAAGCTGATTCCTCGCCTTGAGCGGAAAAAATCTTTAGGGATTTTGGTACCTCGCGAACAGCGACCAGCTCTCGCTGCATCATGATGGTAAGTTTTCGGCTTTCTCTACTGAGGTGCTCGTCCGGAAGAACCGGGACACAATCGCAGTAGTTCTCCCTGTGCTACCTTAGCCGATATAACGGAACATAAGGTACCAAAACAAGGGAGCCGGGCTAACCCAACTATTGACCCAAGACATGATTCGGAGCTGATGCATATAATGCTATAAGTTCGGGGTGCCGCACTGTTGAAAGTGTTCAGACTTTCCTTGCCATAGTATGAGGCTCGATAAGAAGCCCCTGGCAAACTGACCGTACCAAAACGTATGGATGCAATATTGAATAAATATTCAACAGAAAATATGAGGATAGTAATAAGAAGCTGACGCTACATACTACTTCAAATTTATTTGGACAATACGGCAAGACGTAGGTGTACAATTGATGCATTAAGCAGAAAAATAGGACTATTTGACATGTCCTATCCAAGGGCAGGCTACATGCGGGTATGTAAGAACAGGTATAACGATCATTGAAGAAGACCACCTGAGTATTCCCTTGTGTGCAAAAGCCTCTTGCCTCCTTGGTGCCCCCTCCATAATGAGTCCGGTTATCCGATCTCTTTTGAAGGGGCTGCCCGAAAGTGGGGTCCTAAAAAAGGAAAAAAAAAAGTATGCGGGCCTCCTGGCGGCTGAACCGCACTCTGGCCGCATTGTCATCTCGCCTCCACCTATGCCCATGGTATTTTGAGCGCGTAATTGTGCACCCGTGGTACGAACACCGCTTGAATGGGGCTGGGGTGGAGGACGGATTGCTAATCGAGCTCCTGGCGTGCCTGACTGTCCTGTTGCGGGGTACTCCGGACTCGCTTCACGGTGTTCGGAGATGTCGCTGCCGGATTGGCTGTTTGTCGGAGGAGGCTACTTTGTACTTCTCCCGTGAGGGCCATAGTGTGTTCTTCCGTACGGAGGGAGCGGTCTGTATTTCCATTAACTGTTATGACCCCGCGAGGTCCTGGCATCTTGAGCTTGAGGTATGCATAGTGTGGTACCGTGTTGAAACGAGCGAACGCGGTTCGTCCAAGTAGTGTGTGATAGCCACTATGGAAAGGGACGATATCGAAGATTAACTCCTCGCTTCAGAAGTTATTCGAAGATCCAAATACCACTTCCAGTGTTATTGAGCCCATGCATCGGGCCTCTACCCCTGGAATTACACCTTTGAAGGTGGTTTTGGTGGGTTTGATCCCTGACAGATCGATGCCCATTTTGCGCACTGTATCCTGATAAAGCAGGTTCAGGCTGCTGCCACCGTCCATGAGAACTCGTGTGAGGTGGAATCCGTCGATGATTGGGTCAAGGACCAATGCGGCTGAGCCGCCGTGATGGATGTTGGTGGGATGGTCCCTACGATCAAAGGTGATCGGGCAGGATGACCATGGGTTGAATTTCGGGGCGACGGGCTCCATCGCATAGACGTCCCTAAGTGCATGCTTTCGCTCCCGTTTGGGGATGTGGGTGGCATAGATCATGTTCACCATTTTTACCTGGGGGGGGGGGGGATTTCTTCTGCCCTCTAGTGTTCGAACGCCAGGGCTCCTTGTCATCGTTGCTATGCAGCCCCTTGTCCTTGTTCTCGACGTTTATCTTGCCGCCTGTTTGAACACCCAGCAATCTCTGTTAGTGTGATTGGCTGGTTTATCGAGGTGCCATGAATCTGGCACGAGCGGTCGAGTATGCGGTCCAGACTGGATGATCCCGGATTGTTTCTTTTGAACGGTTTCTTCCGCTGACCGGCTTTGGAGTTGCTGAATCCGGCATTGACTGTCGTATCCTCCGCATTGTCGCCATTATTTCGACGCTTGTGTCTATTGCGTCGTGGCTTTCCATTACTGTCATGGATGTCTGAAGTACCAGGGTTTCCACGCGCGGTGTTGCTGCGAGCTAGCCAATTGTCCTCACCCGTGCAAAAGCGGGTCATTAGTGTCGTGAGGGCCGCCATGGTCTTCGGTTTTTCTTGGCCGAGGTGTTGGGCAAGCCACTCGTCGCGGATATTATGCTTAAAGGCCGCCAGGGCCTCAGCGTCCGGACAGTCGACAATTTGGTTCTTTTTAGTGAGAAACCGAGTCCAGAATTTCCTGGCTGACTCTCCGGGCTGTTGGGTAATGTGACTTATGCCATCAGCATCCGGTGGTCGCACATAGGTGCCCTGGAAGTTATCGAGGAATGCGTCCTCAATATTTTCCCAACTGCCAATGGAGTTTGTTGGCAGGCTATTCAGCCAGTGTCTAGCTGGCCCTTTAAGCTTTAGTGGGAGATACTTGATGGCATGTAGGTCATCACCGCGGGCCATGTGAATGTGGAGAAGAAAATCCTCGATCCACACCGCGGGGTCTGTTGTGCCATCGTATGACTCGATGTTGACGGGTTTAAACCCTTCTGGGAATTCATGTTCCATTACTCATCAGTGAAGCAGAGGGGGTGTGCGGCGCCTCTGTGTCGGGCTATGTCGCGGCATATTCCGATTGGGTCTGGTCGGTAATGTCCGGCCTGGCCGGATTTATTAGTATTGTATCCGGCATGACGATCGGTGTCATGAGCTGTGGCGTGCCCCCGTGATCCGTAGATCGATCTTGGTTGTCCTGCGTTGTTTTCCAATATGTCTCGCAGGTCCTGCGTATTGCCTCGGGCCATGGTGAACTGGTGTGGGGGTGCGGGCTGGTGTCCGTCCCGATAGCCTGTTTTATCCTGGCCACGAGGTGGCCGATCAGCATCATCTTGTGCTGGAAGTTCAGGCTCTTCGGCCTCTTCTTCTAGCGGTTTATGCTTTGGGTATCCCCTGCTTGGGGGCTCGAGTCCTTATTATTCGGCCGCCAGGACTTTGGTCCATCTGTCTGCGAGCAGGTCTTGGTCAGCTTGGAGCTACTGCTTCTTCTTCTTCAGGCTTCTTGCAGTGGCTATAAGCTTGCGCTTGAAGCGCTCCTGCTCTATGGGATCCTCTGGTATGCCGAATTTGTCGTCACCGAGGCTCACCTCGTCTTCGGAGGGAGGCATATAGTTATCGTCCTCCAAGTATCCGTTTGTCGCCTGTTCATCTGGGCTAGCCAGCCCGTGTTCCTGTTCAGCTTGCTTGAAGGTGGGTTGATCAGGATCGTATTCCTCTTCGGCACCATCTGGATTTTCCTCTCCAGTGCCGGTATTGTTGTGGCGAGGCTTAGAGTGGCGCCGATGACGCCCGTGTTTTGCTTTCTTCCCCGAGGAGTTATCTTCTGTTGCCTCATCGCCATTGGTTTCTTTGGGAGTATCCACCATGTATATGTCATATGAAGAGGTGGCAGTCCAGCGCCCTGTGGGTGGTGGTTCCTGTTCTTCTCTTGCATCGTCGTCTATACCGTCGATGTCTTCGAAGTCGAAGTTAAGCACATCGGTCAAGTCATCGACCGTGGCTATTAAGTGGGTGGTGGGTGGGAAACGAATTTGTTCGTTGCCAGCTTCCCACTTGAGCCGGACATAGTTCGGCCAGGAGTCTCCTGATAGAGAGAGAGACCTTAAAGAATCTAGCACGTCTCCGAAGGGTGAGTGCTGAAAGATATCCGCGGCGGTGAATTCCATGACTGGAGCCCAGTTAGATTCAATGGGCACGGACGTGCGCGGCCCGGAACACATGGCCGGAGGTGAGTCCGGGGGTTTGGAGACACAGATCCCTTTAGGAGAGGAGTCTGTGTTTGGATCCAACGCCAAGGAGTGTGCGGCCTCTGGGGTGGGTTCCATCCACCCGTCCTTGGAAGGAACGACCCGCTCTGGAGCAAAGTCCGGAGTGGTAGCAGGTGTGATGTTTCGAATACTGTCCGACTGCCGATCTAGGTCGTGCACGTCGTGATTGTTCGGCGCTCCTGACACAGGCCCGAATCCGTCGAAGATCAAGTCTCTGCATATGTCGGCGGTGTAGTTTAGATTTCCAAACCTGACCTGATGGCCGGGGGCGTAGCTATCGATCTGCTCCAGATGGCCAAGCGAATTGGCCCGCAGTGCAAAGCCGCCGAACACGAAGATCTATCCGGGGAGAAAAGTCTCACCCAGGACAGCGTGGTTGAAGGATGGAGGAGCCATCTAGCCTTGTAGTGACGACACAGAGGAACTCTAAATGAAAGCACCAATGTCGGTGTCAAAACCGGCGGATCTCGGGTAGGGGGTCCCAAACTGTGCGTCTAAGGCTAATGGTAACAGGAGGCTGGCGACATGATGTTTACCCAGGTTCGGGCCCTCTCGATGGAGGTAATACCCTACTTCCTGCTTGATTGATCTTGATGATATGAGTATTACAAGAGTGGATCTACCACGAGATCAAAGAGGCTAAACCCTAGAAGGTAGCCTATGGTATGATTGTTTTTTTATGTGTCCTACGGACTAAACCCTCCGGTTTATATAGACACCGGAGGGGGCTAGGGTTACACAGAGTCGGTTTATAGAGAAGGAGATCTACACCCGAATCACCAAGCTCGCCTTCCACGCCAAGGAGAGTCCCATCCGGACATGGGACGAAGTCTTCTATCTTGTATCTTCATAGTCCAATTGTCCGGCCAAAGTATATAGTCCGGCAGTCCGGATACCCCCTTATCCAGGAGTCCCTCACCCATGCCTACTAGTGGACATCTTGACTTGACTAAAGATGGCGAACATGTTGATCAAAAGGTTTATCGCTCTATGATTGGTTCATTATTATATCTATGTGCCTCTCGTCCTGATATTATGCTAAGTGTGTGCATGTGTGCATGATATCATGCGGCCCCTAAAGAATGTCATCTTAAGGCCGTGAAAAGGATAGTGAGATACTTAATACATACACCAAAATTTGGCATTTGGTATCCAAAGAGGGCCTCTTTTAATCTTGTTGGCTACTCCGACTCGGACTATGCCGGGGACAAGGTTGATAGAATGTCCACTTTGGGTACTTGTCAATTTCTAGATCTCTTGTGTCTTGGTCCTCCAAGAAACAAAACTCGGTATCCTTATCCACCGCCGAAGCAGATTACATTGCCGCTGGTTCATGTTGTGCTCATTTACTTTGGATGACCCAAACTCTTAAATATTATGGGATATATGTGAAACATGTTCCTTTGCTTTGTGACAACGAAAGTGCTATTAAGATTGCTCACAATCCCGTGCAACACTCTCGAACTAAGCACATTGAAGTTCGTCATCATTTCATTCGAGATCATGTTGCTAAGGGTGATATTAACCTTAAGCATGTTCGCACTGACAAGCAATTGGTAGATATATTCACTACATCACTTGATGAGAAAGTGTTTTGCAGGTTGAGAGGTGAATTGAATATCATTGATGCCTCAAACTTGGAGTAGGAACTCCATTTGGATACATGCAAGGCGTGAGCCTATGACTAATCCTTGATATTTCTCTTATGATGATAATCATATATCTTGGATACATTTGCACCCTTGCATGCTATCTAACCCATGTAGGTACTTGGATGGATCTACATCTATGAGATTGCAACTCACTCATATCTTGAGCAATCTCTACATCACCAAGTCTCTACTTTACGGTGGTTGAAGAGAAGGAAGCATGAAACTCTTCAAACATATCCTTTGACAAATTCCTACGTAAAATTTCATGATTGTCATTTTAGATACACAAGTGCTCTTCCTTGCAAATCTAATCCATGTAGGTAGATGAACTCCAATTACAAGTGGTGCTCCAAGTCAACTACATCAACATTGAGCATTCCACACAAGTTCAACTACATGATCAAGATCAACACCACCACCCAAGGTATGTTATTCCATCTTAGAGAAGCTTTACCCCAAGACATGGGTCAAAGCAGCTCAATAAGATGTGAATACATCAAAATGCTTAAATGAAAAATGGCAACCCCATTTTGAGCTTAAACGATGAGTCTGACCTATGATCAAGTGTCTTCACTTGACTCCTAAGTCAATATGCTCTAACATAGGTGACTTTGTCACCGACCAATTCTAGATGAAGTTCTCTAGTGTTTATCCCTGTTCTTGCAGTTGTCTCATGCATATTTATTTTCCCTTCCAAAAAAATTCATCTAGATTTATTCTCTTTTATTTTTGTTCTGCATATCTCTGCCCCTGAATTCATTGCAAATCCTTGTGAGATTTTACTCGCTTAGTGAGCTGAGGTGACTAGTGCTTTCTCTCTTTGTGATGAACTCAGACAAACGGATTTGCCTCTTTTGGTCAAACCGAAACTTTTCGGTGCCACTGAAGAAATCAACTCGGTGTAGCCGATTTCAATGCCGAGAAATCACTCTGTCACTTGCATTCTGCACATTTTGTTCCAGCTCCACTCGATGATTCTTATCCTCTACCAGCATCATATTCTATGTGCTGCTTTGCTCTGTGACTCAAGGACCAAACCTATTGTGACTCACACTCCAGAAGACCCTTCTTGGAACTTGATGTCAAAGGGGGAGAGAGAGTTCACATCAAAGCTTAATCACTCCAACAGGGGGAGAGAGCAATAGGGGGAGAGACACATTCTTTTCAGAAGACAGACCCCAGTTGCTTGGTATTCAAAGAGGAGACAATTTACATGTCTTTAGAGGGGAAAGACATGTTCATGTTGTTTCTATGTTTACTTTGCTTTGCTCTGATTTCTTTTCGTTTCCCTATCTTCTCCCAATATCCATCATAAGATTCAGGGGGAGCAAGACATCTAAGGGAAGGAAATATTTAAATTCATTGCATATCTTTACCTTTGGGGACATGTCTACACTCAAATAGAGTACCTAGTACTCGCTCTATACATGTCATCCCAGATCTTGGTACTCTTTGTTGGGGAACGTAGTAATTTCAAAAAAATTCCTACGCACACGCAAGATCATGGTGATGGCATAGCAATGAGACGGGAGAGTGTTGTCTACGTACCCTCATAGACAGTTAGCGGAAGCGTTATGACAACGCGGTTGATGTAGTCGTACGTCTTCATGATCCGACCGATCCAAGCACCGAACATACAGCACCTCCGAGTTCAGCACACGTTCAGCTCGATGACGATCCCCGGGCTCCGATCCAGCAAAGCTTTGGGGATGAGTTCCGTCAGCACAACGGCGTGGTGACGATGATGATGCTCTACCGGCGCAGGGCTTCGCCTAAACTCCGCGACGATATGACCGAGGTGGAATATGGTGGAGGGGGGCACCGCACACGGCTAAGGAACGATCCGTAGATAAACTTGTGTCTTATGGGGTGCCCCCTGCCCTCGTATATAAAGGAGGGAGGGGGAGGTGCGGCCGGCCCCCTTGGGGTGCGCCTGGAGGAGTCCTACTCCCACCGGGAGTAGGACTCCCCCCTCTTGCCTTGGTGGAGAAGGAAAGGGGGGCGCCGCCCCCCCTTCCTTGTCCTATTCGGACTAGGGGGGAGGGGGCGCGCGGCCTGCCCTGGCCAGCCCTCCTCTTCTCCCTCATGGCCCACTAAGGCCCATTAACCCCCGGGAGGGTTCCGGTAACCCCCCGGTGTTCCGGTAAAATCCCGATTTCACCCGGAACCTTTCCGATGTCCAAACATAGGCTTCCAATATATCAATCTTGATGTCTCGACCATTTCGAGACTCCTCGTCATGTCCGTGATCACATCCGGGACTTCACATCCGGGACTCCGAACAAACTTAGGTACATCAAAACTTATAAAGTCATAAACTGTCATCGTAACGTTAAGCGTGCGGACCCTACGGGTTCGAGAACTATGTAGACATGACCTAGAACCATTCTAGGTCAATAACCAATAGCGGAACCTGGATGCCCATATTGGTTCCTACATATTCTACGAAGATCTTTATCGGTCAAACCGCATAACAACATACGTTGTTCCCTTTGTCATCGGTATGTTACTTGCCCGAGATTTGATCATCGGTATCCAATACCTAGTTCAATCTCGTTACCGGCAAGTCTCTTTACTCGTTCTGTAACACATCATCCTATAACTAACTCATTAGTTACAATGCTTCCAAGGCTTAGGTGATGAGTATTACCGAGAGGGCCCAGAGATACCTCTCCGACAATCGGAGTGACAAAACCTAATCTCGAATTATGCCAACCCAACATGTACCTTCGGAAACACCTGTAGAGCACCTTTATAATCACCCAGTTACGTTGTGATGTTTGGTAGCACACAAAGTGTTCTTCCGGTAAACGTGAGTTGCACAATATCATAGTTGCAGGAACTTTGTATAAGTCATGAAGAAAGCAATAGCAACATACTAAACGATCAAGTGCTAGGCTAACAGAATGGGTCATGTCAATCACATCATTCTTCTAATGATGTGCTCCCATTAATCAAATGACAACAGATGTCTATGGTTAGGAAACATAACCATCTTTGATTAATGAGCTAGTCAAGTAGAGGCATACTAGTGACTATATGTTTGTCTATGTATGCACACATGTATCATGTTTCCGATTAATACAATTCTAGCATGAATAATAAACATTTATCATGAAATAAGGAAATAAATAATAACTTTATTATTGCCTCTAGGGCATATTTCCTTCAGTCTCCCACTTGCACTAGAGTCAATAATCTAGTTCACATCGCTATGTGATTTAACATCAATATTCACATCTGCATGTGATTAATACCCATAGTTCACATCATCATGTGATCAACACCCAAAGGGTTTACTAGAGTCAATAATCTAGTTCACATCGCTATGTGATTAACACCCAAAAGAGTACTAAGGTATGATCATGTTTTGCTCGTGAGAGAAGCTTAGTCAACGGGTCTGTCATATTCAGAGCCGTATGTATTTCGCAAATATTCTATGTCCACAATGCTCTGCACGGAGCTACTCTAGCTAATTGCTCCCACTTTTAATATGTATCCAGATTGAGACTTAGAGTCATCTGGATTGGTGTAAAAGCTTGCATCGTTGTAACTTTTACGACGGGCTCTTTTATCACCTCCATAATCGAGAAACATCTCCTTAGTCCTCACTAAGGATATTCTTGACCCATGTCCAGTGATCTACTTATTAGATCAAAATTGTATTCCTTTGCCAAACACAGAGCAAGGTATACAATAGGTCTGGTTCACAGCATAGCATACTTTATAGAACCTATGACTGAGGCATAGGGAATGACTTTTCATTCTCTTTCTATTTTCTGCAATGGTCGGGTCTTGAGTCTTACTCAACTTCACACCTTGTAACACAGGCAAGAACTCCTTTCTTTGACTGTTCCATTTTGAACTATTTCAAAAATTTATCAAGGTATGTACTCATTGAAAAAACTTATCAAGCGTCTTGATCTATCTATATAGATCTTGATGCTCAATGTGTAAGCAGCTTCACCGAGGTCTTGCTTTGAAAAACTCTTATTCAAGTATCCTTTCATGCTATCTAGAATTTCCATATCATTTCCAATTAACAATATGTCATCCACATATAATATTAGAAATGCTACAGAGCTCCCACTCACTTTCTTGTAAATACAGGCTTCTTCAAAAGTCTATATAAAACCATATGCTTTGGTCAACTCATCAAAGTATATATTCCAACTCCGAGATGCTTGCACCAATCCATAGATGGATCGCTGGAGCTTGCACAATTTGTTAGCACCTTTAGGATTGACAAAACCTTCTGGTTGCATCATATACAACTCTTCTTTAAGAAAACCATTAAGGAATGCAGTTTTGTTTATCCATTTGCCAGATTTCATAAAATGCGGCAATTGCTAACATGATTCAGATAGACTTAAGCATAGATACGAGTGAAAAACCCTCATCGTAGTCAACACCTTGAACTTGTCGAAAACCTTTTGCAACAATTCTAGCTTTGTAGATAGTAACACTATCAGTGTCCGTCTTCCTCTTGAAGATCCATTTAATCTCAATGTCTCACCGATCATTGGGCAAGTCAATCAAAGTCCATACTTTGTTTTCATACATGGATCTTATCTCAGATCTCATGGCCTCAAGCCATTTTGCGGAATCTGGGCTCACCATCGCTTCTTCATAGTTCGTAGGTTCGTCATGGTCTAGTAACATAACTTCCAGAACAGGATTACCGTACCACTCTGGTGCGGATCTTACTCTGTAAGACCTACGAGGTTCTGTAGTAACTTAATCTGAAGTTTCATGATCATCATCATTAACTTCCTCACTAATTGGTGTAGTAGTCACAGGAACAGATTTCTGTGATGAACTACTTTCAAATGAGGGAGCAGGTATAGTTACCTCATCAAGTTCTACTTTCCTCCCACTCACTTCTTTCGAGAGAAACTTCTTCTCTAGAAAGGATCCATCTTAGCAACGAATAATTTGCCTTTGGATCTGTGATAGAAGGTGTACCCAACAGTTTCCTTTGGGTATTCTATGAAGACGCACTTCTCCGATTTGGGTTCGAGCTTATCAGGTTGAAACTTTTTCACATAAGCATCGCAATTCCAAACTTTAAGAAATGACAACTTAGGTTTACTGCTAAACCATAGTTCATACCATGTCGTCTCAACGGATTTAGATGGTGCCCTATTAAACGTGAATGTAGCTGTCTCTAATGCATAACCCCAAAACGATAGTGGTAAATCGGTAAGAGACATCATAGATTGCACTATATCCAATAAAGTACTTGTTATGACGTTCGGACTCACCATTAAGCTGTGGTGTTCCAGGTGGCATGAGTTTGTGAAACTATTCCACATTGTTTTAATTGAAGACCAAACTCGTAACTCAAATATTTGTCTCCGCGATCAAATTGAAGAAACTTAATTTTCTTGTTACAATGATTCTCCACTTCACTCTGAAATTCTTTGAACTTTTCAAATGTTTCAGACTTGTGCTTCATTAAGTAGATATACCCATATCTGCTCAAATCATCTTGTGAAGGTCAGAAAATAACAATACTTGCCACGAGCATCAACACTCATTGGATCGCATACATCGGTATGTATTATTTCCAATAAGTTAGTAGCTTGTTCCATTGTTCCGGAGAACGGAGTTTTAGTCATCTTGCTCAAAAGGCACAGTTCGCAAGCATCAAATGATTCATAACCAAGTGATTCCAAAAATCCATCTTTATGGAGTTTCTTCATGCGCTTTACACCGATATGACCCAAACGGCAGTGCCACAAATAAGTTGCACTATCATTATTAACTTTGCATCTTTTAGCATCAATATTATGAATATGTGTATCACTACGATCGAGATCCAACAAACTATTTTCATTGGGTGTATGACCATCAAAGGTTTTATTCATTTTAAACAGAACAACAATTATTCTCTGATTTTAAATGAATAACCGTATTGCAATAAACATGATCAAATCATATTCATGCTCAACGCAAACACCAAATAACATTTATTTAGGTTCAACACTAATCCCGAAAGTATAGGAAGTGTGCGATGATGATCATATCAATCTTGGAACCACTTCCAACACACATCATCACTTCACCCTCAACTAGTTTCTATTTATTCTGTAACTCCTGTTTCAAGTTACTAATCTTAGCAACCGAACAAGTATCAAATACTCAGGAGCTACTATAAAATCTAGTAAGGCACACATCAATAACCTGTATATCAAATATACCCTTGTTCACTTTGCCATCCTTCTTATCCACCAAATATTCAAGGCATTTCCGCTTCCAGTGACCATTTCCTTTGCAATGTAAGCACTCAGTTTCAGGCTTTGGTTCAGCTTTGGGCTTCTTCGTGGGAGTGACAACTTGCTTGTCATTCTAGTCGAAGTTCCCTTTCTTTCCCTTTGCCCTTTTCTTGAAACTAGTGATCTTGTCAACCATCAACATTTGATGCTCTTTCTTGATTTCTACCTTCGTCGATTTCAACATCACGAAGAGCTTGGGAATCGTTTTCGTCATCCCTTGCATACTATAGTTCATCACAAAGTTCTACTAACTTGGTGATGGTGACTAGAGAATTCTGTCAATCACTATCTTATCTGGAAGATTAACTCCCACTTGATTCAAGCGATTGTAGTACCCAGACAATCTGAGCACATGCTCACTAGTTGAGCGATTCTCCTCCATCTTTTAGCTATAGAACTTGTTGGAGACTTCATATCTCTCAACTCGGGTATTTGCTTGAAATATTAACTTCAATTACTAGAACATCTCATATGGTCCATGACGTTCAAAACATCTTTGAAGTCCCGATTCTAAGCCATACAGCATGGTGCACAAAACTATCAAGTAGTCATCATATTGAGCTAGCCAAACGTTCATAACGTCTGCATCTGTTCCTGCAATAGGTTTGTCACCTAGCGCTGCATTAAGGACATAATTCTTCTGTGCAGCAATGAGGATAAACCTCAGATCACGGATCCAATCTGCATCATTGCTACTAACATCTTTCAACATAATTTTCTCTAGGAACATATCAAAATAAACATATGAAAGCAACAACGCAAGCTATTGATCTACAACATAATTTGCAAAATACTACCAGGACTAAGTTCATGATAAATTTAAGTTCAATTAATCATATTACTTAAGAACTCCCACTTAGACAGACATCTCTCTAGTCATCTAAGTGATCACGTGATCCAAATCAACTAAACCATAACCGATCATCACGTGAGATGGAGTAGTTTTCAATGGTGAACATCACTATGTTGATCATATCTACTATATGATTCACGCTCGACCTTTCGGTCTCCGTGTTCCGAGGCCATATCTGCATATGCTAGGCTCATCAAGTTTAACCTGAGTATTCTGCGTGTGCAAAACTGGCTTGCACCCGTTGTAGATGGACGTAGAGCTTATCACACCCGATCATCACGTGGTGTCTGGGCACGACAAACTTTGGCAACGGTGCATACTCAGGGAGAACACTTCTTGATAATTAGTGAGAGATCATCTTAAAATGCTACCGTCAATCAAAGCAAGATAAGATGCATAAAGGATAAACATCACATGCAATCAATATAAGTGATATGATATGGCCATCATCATCTTGTGCTTGTGATCTCCATCTTCGAAGCACCGTCGTGATGACCATCGTCACCGGCGCGACACCTTGATCTCCATCGTAGCATCGTTGTCGTTATGCCATCTATTGCTTCTACGACTATCGCTACCGCTTAGTGATAAAGTAAAGCAATTATAGGGCATTTGCATTTCATACAATAAAGCGACAACCATATGGCCCCTGCCAGTTGCCGATAACTTCGGTTACAAAACATGATCATCTCATACAATAAAATATAGCATCACGTCTTGACCATATCACATCACAACATGCCCTGCAAAAACAAGTTAGACGTCCTCTACTTTGTTGTTGCAAATTTTACGTGGCTGCTACGGGCTTAGCAAGAACCGTTCTTACCTACGCATCAAAACCACAATGATAGTTCATCAAGTTAGTGCTGTTTTAATCTTCGCAAGGACCGGGCGTAGCCACACTCGATTCAGCTAAAGTGAGAGAGACAGACACCCGCCAGCCACCTTTAAGCACAAGTGCTCGTAACGGTGAAACCAGTCTCGCGTAAGCGTACGCGTAATGTCGGTCCGGGCAGCTTCATCTCACAATACCGCCGAACCAAAGTATGACATGCTGGTAAGCAGTATGACTTATATCGCCCACAACTCACTTGTGTTCTACTCGTGCATATGACATCTACGCATAAAACCAGGCTCGGATGCCACTGTTGGGGAACGTAGTAATTTCAAAAAAATTCCTACGCACACGCAAGATCATGGTGATGGCATAGCAATGAGAGGGGAGAGTGTTGTCTATGTACCCTCGTAGACCGTTAGCGGAAGCGTTATGACAACGCGGTTGATGTAGTCGTACGTCTTCACGATCCGACCGATCCAAGCACCGAACGTACGGCACCTCCGAGTTCAGCACACGTTCAGCTCGATGACGATCCCCGGGCTCTGATCCAGCAAAGCTTCGGGGATGAGTTCCGTCAGCACGACGGCGTGGTGACGATGATGATGCTCTACCGGTGCAGGGCTTCGCCTAAACTTCGCGACGATATGACCGAGGTGGAATATGGTGGAGGGGGGCACCGCACACGGCTAAGGAACGATCCGTAGATCAACTTGTGTGTTATGGGGTGCCCCCTGCCCCCATATATAAAGGAGGGAGGGGGGGTGTGGCCGGCCCCCTTGGGGTGCGCCTGGAGGAGTCCTACTCCCACCGGGAGTAGGACTCCCCCCTCTTGCCTTGGTGGAGAAGGAAAGGGGGAGGGGAAAGAGGAAAGGGGGGCGCCGCCCCCCCCCCTTCCTTGTCCTATTCGGACTAGGGGGGAGGGGGCGCGCGGCCTGCCCTGGCCGGCCCTCCTCTTCTCCCTCATGGCCCACTAAGGCCCATTAACCCCCGGGAGGGTTCCGGTAAACCCCCGGTGTTCCGGTAAAATCCCGATTTCACCCGGAACCTTTCCGATGTCCAAACATAGGCTTCCAATATATCAACCTTTATGTCTCGACCATTTCGAGACTCCTCGTCATGTCTGTGATCACATCCGGGACTCCGAACAAACTTCGGTACATCAAAACTTATAAACTCATAAACTGTCATCGTAACGTTAAGCATGCGGACCCTACGGGTTCGAGAACTATGTAGACATGACCTAGAACCATTCTCGGTCAATAACCAATAGCGGAACCTGGATGCCCATATTGGTTCCTACATATTCTACGAAGATCTTTATCGGTCAAACCGCATAACAACATACGTTGTTCCCTTTGTCATCGGTATGTTACTTGCCCGAGATTTGATCGTCCGTATCCAATACCTAGTTCAATCTCGTTACCGGCAAGTCTCTTTACTTGTTCTGTAACACATCATCTTATAACTAACTCATTAGTTACAATGCTTGCAAGGCTTAGGTGATGAGTATTACCGAGAGGGCCCAGAGATACCTCTCCGACAATCGGAGTGACAAAACCTAATCTCGAATTATGCCAACCCAACATGTACCTTCGGAAACACCTATAGAGCACCTTTATAATCACCCAGTTACGTTGTGACATTTGGTAGCACACAAAGTGTTCTTCCGGTAAACGTGAGTTGCACAATCTCATAGTTGCAGGAACTTTGTATAAGTCATGAAGAAAGCAATAGCAACATACTAAACGATCAAGTGCTAGGCTAACAGAATGGATCATGTCAATCACATCATTCTTCTAATGAAGTGATCCCATTAATCAAATGACAACACATGTCTATGGTTAGGAAACATAACCATCTTTGATTAATGAGCTAGTCAAGTAGAGGCATACTAGTGACTATATGTTTGTCTATGTATTCACACATGTATCATGTTTCCGATTAATACAATTCTAGCATGAATAATAAACATTTATCATGAAATAAGGAAATAAATAATAACTTTATTATTGCCTCTAGGGCATATTTCCTTCACTCTTGTGGTTTACTGCTCTTGCTCTGCTCAGTAGATGTTTCTGTGTTGTCTAACCTTGTTTACTCAGGTTCATCTCTTACAAAGCTAATTCAAGGCCACAAGGTAAGTATATGCATCACACTTATGTGCATGAGGATCTCTTGCTGTTGTACATATTGTTTGCAAGAAGGACTCATGAGCATGAAGGTACATTTCCCATGTTCACACCATTTGCTCTGATGCATATAGCCAGGATACATGTAACTCATTGCTTGCTCTGTCATAATTATGCACTCACATGATTGCATACATGTAGGGGGAGCCTATGCATGTTACATGTCTTTCCAAAGCTTTACTTGCCTTTCTCTATATCTCTATCTAAAGCTTTGATGTATGTTGTCATCAATTACCAAAAAGGGGGAGCTTGAAAGCACAAGTGCTCCCTGGGTGATTTTGGTAATTAATGTCAACATATCTCTTGTTGGACTAATACTTTCATATAGTATATTTAAGATAAGTCCAACAATGGAGTGGCATGGACAAGAGGATGTGGAACCCCTTTAAGATGCTAAGGACAAAGGATTAGCTCAATCTCAAAGCTCAGGACACTGCATTTTCTATTTTCAGTGATCCAAGATCACATTGAGTCTATAGGAAAGCCAATACTATTAAAAGGGGATGAGGTGTTGCTTAATGGCTTGCTTGCTCAAAATGCTTAGTGATATGATCCAAAGCCCTCAACCACTTTCTCATATCCACATATCTCCAAAACCAAAAGTCAAACTCGGCCCCACCGATTTGATCCATTCGGCACCACCGAGTTCATTTGACATAGCCACTGCCAGAAACCCTAATCAATTCGGTCACACTGATGGGATCTCGGTCTCACCGAGATGGGCTTGCAAACTCTCTGTTGTCTATTGCAATATTTTCGGTCCCACCGAAAGGATGTAATCGGTCACACCGAGTTTGCCTGACCAACTCTTTGTTTTGCTCATTACCAAATCGGTCCCACCGAGTTGTGTAATCGGTCAAACCGAGATGAGGTTTTACCCACCCTTGCACATCGGTCCCACCGAGTTTATCATATTGGTCCCACCGAAATTGCCTAACGGTCACTTTATGTACTAAATCGATCTGACTAGGTTTTCTGATCCGGTCCCACCGAGTTTGGTATATTGTGTGTAAAGGTTAGATTTTGTGTGGAGGCTATATATACCCCTCCACCCTCTCCTCATTTGTGAGGGAAGCCATCAGAACGTGCCTACACTTCCACTACTCATTTTCTGAGAGAGAACCACCTACTCATGTGTTGAGACCAAGATATTCCAATCCAACCATATGAATCTTGATCTCTAGCCTTCCCCAAGTTGCTTTCCACTCAAATCATCTTTCCACCCAAAAAAATCATATGAGAGTGATTTGAGTGTTGGGGAGACTATGACGCCCCCGATTCGATCGTACACTAATCATACATGCAAATGTGTACGATCACGATCAGGGACTCACGGGAAGATATCACAACACAACTCTAGACACAAAATGAAATAATACAAGCTTTATATTACAAGCCAGGGGCCTCGAGGGCTCGAATACATAGCTCGATACACAAGAGTCAGCGGAAGCAACAATATCTGAGTACAGACATAAGTTAAACAAGGATGCCTTAAGAAGGCTAGCACAAAAACAACAACGATAGAGGAGGCAAGGCCTCCTGCCTGGGATATCCTAACTACTCATGGTCGTCGACGGGCTCCACGTAGCAGAATCCATCAGCGGTGGCATCTGGCTCCAAGGATCCACCATCTGGTTGCATCAACCGGAAAGAAGAAAGAAGGAGAAAAAGGGGCAGCAAAGCAACCGTGAGTACTCATCCAAAGTACTCGCAAGCATCAGATCTATACTAAGTATGCACTAGTATCAATTGGAAGGTTTGTATCTGTGGACTGAACTGCAGAATGCCAGAATAGAGGGGAAAGTCTAGCCTAACAAAGACTAGCATCTTCACGCAGCTCCGAGCATCTTGCAGCATGTAGAAGAGTAAAGAGTAGCAGTTTATAATTAACAAACATGTTGTAGCAACATCGCCCAGAGATCCTTCCTTGACTCACTGTGATAAAGCAATCCCGGAGCCACATATCCATCACATGTCTCAAGTATCCATTTCTAGTTATATAAGATCAGGATATAAGTCTGAACGTCCATTACCATGGACACGGTATTCGAATATATATCTTCCCCACAGGGGTGCGCCACATTACCCAACACGCTCGATCACTCTGGCCGGACACACCTTTCTGGGGTCAATGCCCGCCCTCGGAAGATCAACACGTCGCAGCCCGACCTAGGCTCAGCAGAGAGGTCCCCACCGGTCTACATCCTAAGCGCTCCGGGGTCTTGGGCCCATCGCCTATAGCACTCCGGGTCGTTGCGCGCAGGGTGAATACCAGCACCGCCTCGGATGGCCAGCATGATCCGACCGTGCCACACTACTGAACTGGACGTCTGACAAAGCTTCGGCTGATACCACGACGTCGAGGCCCGTATCTATTCTCGCGTGGTGGTTAGTGCGTAAAGGCCAAAGGCCAACTAAGAACAAATACCTAAACCTGTTAGTGCATTGGGGGCTCGCGGAAACGAGCAAAGACTCACGATAAGGTGACCCCGTCGCCCCGTCTCATGGACTTACGACAAGGGCACAGACTGCCCGGCCGTGCCATGTGGAAAACTCACGGGTGCTGAACGGGCCCGCACGACTTTCACATCAACTCGCGGGTGCTCTACGGGCCCGCCCGACTTCAAGAAAGGTCTCAAGTATAGCCAAGGTAAGTGTGTGTCCAGACATCAAGGGGAAAACCCGAGGAATCACCCTTGAAGGATTCCACTCAATGTAATCATCAAGGTGAACGTAAGAGGGACCACCCTCGAGGTTCACACTTGAGGTGTTGAACGACAGAGTCGTATCTGGAATGGTGAAAGAGGAAATCACCCTCGATGACCACGACCGAATAGCTACCTACAGAATTATCATCAGTAGTGCATTATGAGGGATCACCCTCGGCACTCGATAGTAGCTCTGCAGAGTCGAGCAACAAAAGGGGCGTGATGTGATGTGAGGTGTCGGGCTCTGGTCGTCGATCATGCTGATCGAGTCATCGATGATGAAGCAGGGGCAACAAGGACAAGGTGGGGGTCACTGATGGATCACTAACCAACCTATACTAAGCAGTTTAGGATAAGCAGGTAAGGTACAACAACATGTTACAAAAGCAGGCTATGCATCAAAATAAGAGCAATCAATAACTGTAGCAAAATCTAATGCAAGCATGAGAGTATAGAATGGGCGATATCGGGATGACCAAAGGGGGGCTTGCCTGGTTGCTCAAGCGAGAAGGTGGGGTCGTCGTCAATGTAGTCGATCACAGCGGCATCGGCAGCAGTCACAGGGTCTACCGGAGAAGAAGAGGGGGAAGAAACAGTAAATACACGCAAACATAAGCATAACAAGACAATAAGCGGGGCTAGAAGTGTTCTAACGCAGCGCTAGGCGACACTGGCGAAGGGGAAACATCCGGGAAAGTATTCCCGGTTTTGGACGTGTGTCAGACAAATGACCGGAGGGGGAAAGTTCCATGTTCAGATAGTTAGATGCATCTAACAAGTAAACGGACCGCGAATTCAGATTCGTCTCGTCGTTCTGAGCAACTTTCATGTAGAAAACATTTCCATCCGACATACGGTTTAATTTCTATGATTTTCCGAAGATTTAATGATATTCTGCAATTTAATTTAATTCTAAAAATAAAGAGTAAATGCTAGGTGCACCCAGCTCTGTGTACACAGAAGTGTACCAGGGGATGACATGTGGGTCCAGGGGGTCCCAGTTGACGAGTCAACAATTGACTGGTCAACAGGGGGTGGGGCCCTCCTGTCATACACATATCTAACTAATTACAGATTAGATAGTTAATTAATAGGTTAACTTAATTAAGCAAACTTTAATTAAGTTAATTAATTGATTAACTAATTATTTATTTATTTATTTTTATAAAATTTTATTTTTTTACAAGGGGCCGAGCCCCACTTGTAAGTGGCCCAGGAGGGGTTAGTGGGCGCTGGGCAAAACTGGTAGCCGGTGCAAGCACCGGTTGTCGACACCGGAGCGCACTACTACGGTGTGTGGGGGGGGGGCTGAAGCACCGGGCGCCGCCGGCAGTGGCCCGGTAACAGGGACGAGGGAAGGGGGAGGCCGGAGGGCGCGGTGCGGTGGCCAGCGGGCGGCGGCAGGGGCACGGCGCGACCCTGGGAGGAGGCGGGGCGACACACAGCAACAGGCGGGGTTGCCGGGCAGAAGCGGACAGTAGCAGGGGAAGCAGTAGCAGCAGCGCGGCGAGCTGGGCCTGGGCGGCCATGCGCGCAGGACACAGGCGCGCGCGGGGGTCCGCTAAGCGCCGTGGGACGCGGTCAGGATGCGACAGGGGAGCCTGGGGCACGGCCGACAGTTGGTGAGCGCGAGATCGACGGCAGTGGCTTATGACGGCCTACGGAATGGATTCGAGAGGGGGAGGAGGGAATCGAACAGGAGCTCACTGCCGGTGCAGGGACGGCCTGAGGACGACTCAAGGTGGCCGGACGCATCGCGCTCGTCCACGAGATGCGGCTGCCGTGGCGGAGAAGATTGCGTGATGACGAGGTAGTAGGTCATCCGAGCTCCAACCAATAGGCGAGGGTGACGGAGACGACGATGGCGGAGTTCCTCGATGTCTTGGCGCGACGAATGGGGGCCGGTGGCCGCGGGATCGACGACGATGATGACGACCGCAAGCTCGGCCTCTTCTAGTTCATCGGATATGAGCGAGGGAGAGGGGGATTTGGGCACTAGGGTTACCAGGAGGGAGAGGGGGGCTCGGGGCGTCAAGTAGGCGCCGGGGTAAGCCGTCGGATGTCCAACATGCATCCACAGCCGCGGCCATGGTTGTCGGATGCGTGCCACGACCTCCTGTTGTGAACGGGGAGGAGGATGGCTCTTGGTGGGCTGGGCCTTGTGTGCCGAGGCCACTTATGGCCTAGTGGCACAATAGGCTTTATTCATTTTCTCTTTTTTTTACTGTTTTACACTCTCGCTACTGTTTTCTATTTATTCTAGCTAGCAAATGAGTTTTGTTACTTATGAAACTTTGCACATAAATCAGGCACAACAATATTAGATGACACAAAAAGTTTGGGTCCAAAAGGAGTTGTCTAACCAATTTTTAGAAATTTGGAAAAGCCAATTTTAATTGTTGCTGGACCAATAAGTTAAATCCCAGGGGCATTTTGGAAATACAAAAGAGGTTGGTTTGAACAAGACAAATAACCAGAGATTATTTGCCGCAGTTTGAACATTTTAGCTTTCATGTTTGAAAAATTGAGTTTTGGACTTTAATTTTAATTTGAATTTGGATTGCGATTTGGATCAACCGAGGATTAGCAACAGTAAGAGTGGTGACATGGCACTATTAACTTGGGATTACTGTAGTTTAATTATCCGGGCATCACAATTCTCCTCCACTACAAGAAATCTCGTCCCGAGATTTAAGGGGTGGAGTAAGGGGGGAGACTCGGGAAGTACAAAGCTCAACACTAGATAGGGACCTTGGGGCTATCTCACTGAACATGGCATAGAGACATCTCTCGAGTTGAAATTCTAGAAGTCATCAAGAGCAATGTAAGGAGGTGCAATAAGAAGCTTTAAGCGGGTAGGCAATTGTTTGTTGCCTGAAACAGAGGGTGAAAGGGGTTCAGAGCAATGGGAATAAGTATTGCGTCTGATAGCAGAATAGATCATTAGGAAGGGGGCTCGTGATTTACATATGAAGACAAGTGCAAAGAATATTTCAGAGTCAAGGTTGTACAGGAGAGTCAGGTTTCGATCCTGGGACCTGTGGGTTATGGGCCCACCATGTGGGTTAAAATCCGGAAGGGTGCTAACATTGTAAGGTCATGCAAGCAAGGCAGGTCAGAGGACAACCTGTCAGTTATGTTGGCAACAACGTTGGTACCAAGGGCGAGGAACAAAGAGAACCATTTTCCTGCTCGTTAAGATGAGGCGGACCAATAGGCAAAGTTCTCGTCCATCGGTGGCTGTCGGAATGTCATCAACAATAGTAACAAGGTCTTACTAACAGAGTTTGTACACCGGGGTGTTTACATAAGTGGGGAATTATCACTGCTTAGATATGTTAGGTTACAAGAAAGGTTAAACAAAGCAATGGAGACCTGAATCAATTGCCAGTGTTCTCGAGTGTCTAACAACTCAGAACCCGTGGAAAAATATGAATCAGCGAGAATAATAGTTGATGAAAAACTCATAAGTCATGTAGTTCTGTGATATTCTCGAGATACCAGAGGGTAACACTCGAAGGTGGATCAAAGTAGAGTCTTGAGAGGTGAAATGATCTGAAGAAGACAAGTACTTTAACTCTTCCTAGAAATGCAATCGAAGGATAACAGTCATGGTCGGAACCACGGTTGCCAAGGACCAAGCATAGATACAATCTGAACTCATCACAAGGGGATTATTATTACAAGAAACTTCCATGGTAAGTTCGACATAGGGTCCATGGGCATGAACACAAAGGTTCAAGGTCGACTCCCACTTCTCTAATGCACAACTTTCCATTCACCTCTTGCGTTCGAAGAAGTTGTAGAATTGAAAATTTATCCAAAGAAACACCGGTAGATATAACTCGCATAATCTTTGGGTTCACACGGATTTAGGTAAGACAAAGATTCAACCCACTGGGCATCGTAGGAACATATTTCACAAACTTCACTAGTAAATAACTCAAGCCCGGAAGCAGAGTGTGGTTGGCATGAGCGGGGGATACAATTTACCAAAGGAATTATGTATCCGAGGAAAAGCTCACAAGGTTACTATATATGAAGGACGTTGTCGGATAGAACCCCACAAAGGATCTAGTGGTTCACAAGGGATCTGATGTGAGAATCAGTACTCAACCAGAAGTAGAAAGAACAAAAGGATATCAGATTATAGAAGCAACTGGCTAATTCAGAGTTCAAATGCAAAGGAATTACGATTTCCAAAATCAAGGGATCAGAAGCAAATGCTCTGACTAAGGATGGTTAAGTTGAATAGACTTAGGGCACAATCGATGGCAATCTGATTGGCCGAGAACCAGCTCATGTTCAGGAAGACGTCTGAGCCGGAAAGATAATCTATAAGGATCAACTGATGATTGCGACACAGACATATCAAATCGAAAGACTCAAGATGATAATGACAAAGGACGTCAATGGATACTGCTAGGCATATGGAATTAACCACAGTGTAGGCAGGCAAGACTTTCTAGAGCAATAGGCGACAAAGGTCATCAAAAGCTCGGATTGTGCTACCAAGTATCTTATGAAGCATAAGAATAACTGGGGTGAATGGATACTCGGTAACAGTAAGTAATTATCTGAAGGGGTATTCATGCGGCAAGGACTGCAATGCAGTAAGCATAAAGGATCCTCGGAACATCGAAGAGTACTTCAGGACATCTTGTAATAACAAGAGCAACTAGGGATGAAGGTAAGAACGACAATGTATGTAGTTACGCATAATGATTTATCGGTGTTAGGGATTGCAATGACGAAGGGCACAATGGTCTCGAGAAAACTTCGGAGAGTATCTTCAGAATCTTCTGGTGCACTGAGCAATCATCTGGAGTGAGGGCTCTCCGGGAGAAAGTATTTACGAGAACCTAGAGTTGTTAGCAAAATTAGTTAACCCGAATAGAAGAGGGATCAGATTCCTAGAGTAAGGGCAAGGAATAAAAGATCCTACTACCACCCAATAGCGACATGGGCCCGTAAGCCACACAACCATGTTAGTAAAACAGTTTTTCAAAGACTAGACTCAACTTCGGCCAAGGAGTTGGAAAGGGGGATCCTACAGGCAATCAACTCTGATACCAACTTGTGACGCCCCCGATTCGATCATACACTAATCATACAAGCAAATGTGTACGATCACGACCAGGGACTCATGGGAAGATATCACAACACAACTCTAGACACAAAATGAAATAATACAAGCTTTATATTACAAGCCAGGGGCCTCGAGGGCTCGAATACATAGCTCGATACACAAGAGTCAGCGGAAGCAACAATATCTGAGTACAGACATAAGTTAAACAAGGATGCCTTAAGAAGGTTGGCACAAAAGCAACAACGATCGAAGAGGCAAGGCCTCCTACGTGGGATCTCCTAACTACTCATGGTCGTCGATGGGCTCCACGTAGAAGAATCCATCGGCGGTGGCATCTGGCTCCAAGGATCCACCATCTGGTTGCATCAACCGGAAAGAAGAAAGAAGGAGGAAAAGGGGTAGCAAAGCAACCGTGAGTACTCATCCAAAGTACTCACAAGCATCAGATCTATACTAAGTATGCACTGGTATCAAATGGAAGGTTTGTATTTGTGGACTGAACTGCAGAATGCCAGAATAGAGGGGAAAGTCTAGCCTAACAAAGACTAGCATCTTCACGCAGCTCCGAGCACCTTGCAGCATGTAGAAGAGTAAAGAGTAGCAGTTTATAATTAACAAACATGTTGTAGCAACATCGCCCAGAGATCCTTCCTTGACTCCGTGCGAGAAAGCAATCCCGGAGCCACATATCCATCACATATCTCAAGTATCCATTTCTAGTTATATAAGATCAGGATATAAGTCTGAACGTCCATTACCGTGGACACGGTATTCGAATATATATCTTCCCTGCAGGGGTGCACCACGTTACCCAACATGCTCGATCACTCTGGCCGGACACACCTTTCTGGGGTCAATGCCCGCCCTCGGAAGATCAACAGGTCGCAGCCCGACATAGGCTCAGCAGAGAGGTCCCCGTCGGTCAACATCCTAAGCGCTCCCGGGTCTTGGGCCCATCGCCCGCAGGACTCCGGGTCATTGCGCGCAGGGTGAATACCAGCACCGCCTCGGATGGCCAGCACGATTTGACCATGCCGCACTGCTGAACTGGACATCTGACAAAGCTTCGGCTGATACCGCGACGTCGAGGCCCATATCTATTCTCGCGTGGTGGTTAGTGCGTAAAGGCCAAAGGCCAACTTAGAACAAATACCCAAACCTGATAGTGCATTGGCGGCTCACGCAAACGAGCAGAGACTCACGATAAGGTGACCCCGTCGGCCCGTCTCATGGACTTACGGCAAGGGCCCAAACTGCCCGGCCGTGCCATGTGGAAAACTCGCGGGTGCTCAACGAGCCCGCCTGACTTTCACATCAACTCGCGGGTGCTCAACGGGCCCGCCCGACTTCAAGAAAGGTCTCAAATACAGTCAAGGTAAGTGTGTGTCCAGACATCAAGGGGAAAACCCGAGGAATCACCCCCGGAGGATTCCACCAATGTAATCATCAAAGTGAACGTAAGAGGGACCACCCTCGAGGTTCACACTTGAGGTGTTGAACGACAGAGCCGTATTGGGAATGGTGAAACAGGAAATCACCCTTGATGACCACGACCGAATAGCTACCTACATAATTATCATCAGGAGTGCGTTATGAGGGATCACCCTCGGCACTCGATAGTAGCTCTGCAGAGTCGAGTAACAAAAGGGGCATGATGTGATGTGAGGTGTCGGGCTCTGGTCGTTGATCACGCTGATCGAGTCGTCGATGATGAAGCAGGGGCAACAAGGACAAGGTGGGGGTCACTGATGGATCACTAACCAACCTATACTGAGCAGTTTAGGATAAGCAGGTAAGGTACAACAACAGGTTACAAAAGTAGGCTATGCATCAGAATAGGAGCAATCAATAACAGTAGCAAAATCTAATGCAAGCATGAGAGTATAGAATGGGCGATATCGGGATGATCAAAGGGGGGGCTTGCCTGGTTGCTCAGGCGAGAAAGAGGGGTCGTTGTCGACCTAGTCGATCACAGCGGCATCGGCAGCCGTCACGGGGTCTACCAGAGAAGAAGAGGGGGAAGAAATAGTAAATACACGCAAACATAAGCATAACAAGACAATAAGCGGGGCTAGAAGTGTTCTAACGCAGCGCTAGGCGATACTGGTGAAGGGGGGAACATCGGGGAAAGTATTCCCGGTTCCGGACGTCTATCAAACAGATGACCGGAGTGGGAAAGTTCCATGTTTAGATAATTAGAGGCATTCAGATTCGTCTCGTTGTTCTGAGCAACTTTCATGTAGAAAACATTTCCATCTGACATACGGTTTAATTTCTATGATTTTCCGAAGATTTAATGATATTCTGCAATTTAATTTAATTCGAAAAATAAAGAGTAAATGCTAGGTGCACCCAGCTCTGTGTACATAGAAGTGTACCAAGGGATGACATGTGGGTCCATGGGGTCCCAGTTGACCAGTCAATGATTGACTGGTCAACAGGGGGTGGGGCCCTCCTGTCATACACCTATCTAACTAATTACAGATTAGATAGTTAATTAACAGGTTAACTTAATTAAGCAAACTTTAATTAAGTTAATTAATTGATTAACTAATTAATTAATTATATATTTTTATAAAATTTTATTTTTTTACAAGGGGCCGAGCCCCACTTGTAATTGGCCCGGGAGGGGTTAGCGAGCACTGGGCAAAACTGGTAGCGGGCGCAAGCGCCGCTTCTCGACATCGGAGCGCACCACTACCGGGGGGGGAGCAGCGGGCGGCGCCGGCAGTGGCCCGGCAACAGGGACGAGGGAAGGGGGAAGCCGGAGGGCGCGGCGCGGTGGCCAGTGGGCGGCGGTAGGGGCACGTTGCGGCCCTGGGAGGAGGCGGGGCGACGCACAGCAACAGGCAGGGTTGCCGGGTAGAAGCGTACAGTAGCAGGGGAAGCAGTAGCGCAGCGCGGCAAGCCGGGCCTGGGCGGCCATGCGCGCAGGACGCGGGCGCGCGCGGGGGTCCACAAAGCGCTGCGGGACGCGGTCAGGATGCGACAGGGAAGCTCGGGGCGCGGCCGACGGTTGGTGAGCGCGAGATCGACAGTAGTGGCTTACGACGACCTATGGAATGGATTCGAGAGGGGGAGGAGGGGAATCGAACAGGAGCTCACTGCCGTTGCAGGGACGGCCCGAGGATGACTCAAGGTGGCCGGACGCGTCGCGCTCGTCGACGAGATGCGGCTGCCATGGTGGAGAAGATCGCGCGATGGCGAGGTAGTAGGCCGTCCGAGCTCCAACCGATAAGCGAGGGCGACAGAGACGACGATGGTGGTGTTCCTCAATGTCTTGGCGCGACGAATGGGGGCCGGTGGCTGCGGGATCGATGACGATGACGACGACCGTGAGCTCGGCCTCTTCCTATTCATAGGATATGAGCGAGGGAGAGGGGGATTTGGGGACTAGGGTTACCAGGAGGGATAGGGGGGCTCGGGGCGTCAAGTAGGCGCCGGGGTAAGCCACCGGATGTCCAACACACATCCACAGCCGCGGCCATGGTGGTCGGATGCGTGCCATGACCTCCTATTGTGAACAGGGAGGAGGATGACTCTTGGTGGGCCGGGCCTTGTGTGCTGAGGCCACTCATGGCCTAGTGGCACAATAGGCTTTATTCATTTTCTATTCTTTTACTGTTTTACACTCTCGCTACTGTTTTCTATTTATTCTAGCTAGCAAATGAGGTTTGTTACTTATGAAACTTTGCACATAAATCAGGCACAACAATATTAGATGACACAAAAAGTTTGGGTCCAAAAGGAGTTGTCTAACCAATTTTTAGAAATTTGGAAAAGCCAATTTTAATTGTTGCTGGACCAATAAGTTAAATCCCAGGGGCGTTTTGGAAATACAAAAGAGGTTGGTTTCAACAAGACAAATAACCAGATATTATTTGCCACAGTTTGAACATTTTAGCTTTCATGCTTGAAAACTTTGAGTTTTGGACTTTAATTTGCATTTGAATTTGGATTGCGATTTGGATCAACCGAGGATTAGCAACAGTAAGAGTGGTGATGTGGCACTATTAACTTGGGATTACTGTAGCTTAATTATCCAGGCGTCACAGAGACTATCATTTGAAGCACAAGAGCAAGGAGTTCATCATCAACACATCATCTATTACCTTTTGGAGAGTGGTGTCTCCTAGATTGTAGGTGTCACTTGGGAGCCTTCGACAAGATTGTGGAGTGAACCAAGGAGTTTGTAAGGGCAAGGAGATCGCCTACTTCGTGAATATCTACCCTAGTGAGGCAAGTCCTTTGTGGGCAATGGCCATGGTGGGATAGACAAGGTTGCTTCTTCGTGGACCCTTCGTAG
The DNA here is from genome assembly GCF_018294505.1 of Triticum aestivum. Taxonomy (NCBI): domain Eukaryota; kingdom Viridiplantae; phylum Streptophyta; class Magnoliopsida; order Poales; family Poaceae; genus Triticum; species Triticum aestivum. Next base: position 540,871,823 of record NC_057804.1, on the reverse strand, counting down.
GTGGAGCCCTCCGTGGACTCGTGCAACCGTTACCCTTCGTGGGTTGAAGTCTCCATCAACATGGATGTACGATAGCACCACCTATTGGAACCACGCCAAAAACATCCGTGTCTCCAATTGCGTTTGCACACTCCAATCCGACGCTTTACTTTCTTGCAAGTTGCATGTTTTACTTTTCGCTGCTCATGTACTGTTTGCATGCTTGCTTGATATGTATTGTGAATGGTTAAACTTGTGCTTAAACTCCATCTAAACTTGAAAAACTAAAAAACTGTCAACTTTGTGTGTTAAGGGTCTATTCACCCCCCCTGTAGACACCTCTTCTCGATCCTTCCAAGGAGACATATGATAGCTCTACAACATTGCATGACAAACAAAATTAGATTCTACTTCGTATGATTTTGTAATAGATGAGCACAGGAAATGCAGGTACTCCTCCAGCACACCACCACATGTGGTCATATCAAGATAACTGTCGACTGAAAATAAATAGGTCAGTTGGTTTTTTTTAATGAACCGTCCGATCTATAAGGAACGGGCAGATGGCCTTCGTCTACCTCCCGCCAGTCACTGTTGACGATCTTTCTCGAACCGCCAGTGACCACCGGCCCATACGCCTGCCTCCGCCACCTCGCCCTCCCCTCGACCTCACACCACCACCGTGCTTGGCAGCGCCCCTAGGCCATCCCTTTAATCCCGGCCGACCTCCAGATCGGGCGCCAGTAGCTCTAGGCCCCACACGCCCCTAAGATAAACATCGAGGCACTGCTTCCCCAGAGTAATAGGTGGACTAGCGCCTGTTACGCTGGGGAATGCGTCCGTTAATTAGGAATCAACTGACCAGGAATTGAAATTCAGGGGGGGCGACGGTCCTCTAGCTAAGGTGAAATAGTATATGAGGAGAAACCTTGTGCATCACGAGTTACTAGGAACATCTAGTATCAAGAAGAAGCAGTCAACTAGTGACTTCTGTGGGATGAATACCGTGCAAGAAGACACATAAGATTTGCATGAATAAGGGAAGAGCAGTACCCTTATCGGTTGCCAGTGTGGTCTCCTCCATATGTCGCGACGATCTTCTTTTTTCTCCCAAGGGAACCGATGTTTTGGAGAATGGTGGATCCTTGGACAAACCCATGGCCAAATTGTTGACTGTGTTGTCGTGGCCATATATCGGCGGAGGGGAAGCAATCCGAGGCAGCGAAGGACGACGTAGCAGGAACAGCTCCGGTGCGGTGGATGGTGGTGAAGTTGGAGCGGCAGCGGTGAGACGCAGGACGGTGTGGTTGAACTGGCTCGGGTACGGATGGCTCGGCCTAGGCTTCAACTACTAGCCGTGGAGGGCGTTGTGGTTGAGGTTGCTGTGGACGACGACGTCGGGGTATCGGCTCCAGCGTGATGGAGGAGGGCGGCGGTTGATGGGTGGGATGGGGTGGCGGACGGAGCACGCCGGGGTTTTGCGGCTGGTGGAGAGGTAGTTTTTGGCCCATGGAGTACGAATGGGGAATCGTACGGGTGGACGGGGGGGAGGAGGGGGGACCTAAGGGAGAACCATGTTTTGTTCTGGGACACGCTTGTTTTTGGCTTTTTTGGATAGAAGATGAGACATGCTTGTTTGAAATTTGGGGAAAGTACAAACTTTGCCCTCCTCTTAAATTTCGGACCTACTACGGGTCGGAGGTAGGATGGTAATCCGAGGTGTCCCAAATAGTGGGCGGGAGCGATTTCGGCCGCGCGTATGTGTGCTTAGGCAGCCATTGTGTATGAATGTTTTTCGGAGGCGGTTTGCTGTCTAGATGAAGCTACAAACCTACCCTGGTTTAGACCTTTGGACGTCGGGCCGGTAGGTTTCACGGGTCGGAGTTATTAGAAAAGTAATTTCCTTGTACTACCAAACATTGGTCTCACGCGGTTTCGGGGAGTAGAGGCTCTTTTGGTGATTCGTTCGAAATTTTGAAACACAAGCATTCCCGTTTAGAGTACTCTTGAACTTTGAGGATTGACCTAAATAGACAACGTTAAATTTGACCTTGTATGTTTGAAAGCCTCATCAAATTATCTGCTTCTTTTTGACAATTTGACACTTGAAAATCCTATAACTATGATTATTTTGGAATGGAGGAGCTAAATTTGAATCTATTTTGTACACGACTACATATGCTATTATGTACAAAATCAGAGCAAAGATTGGTGCCCCCATAATTTAGGTATGATTTACAAATGCCATGATATCAAATTAAAATAATTGAATGGACTTCATGTTGAATTCGATTTTTTTAAACCACCTTAAGTTGAATTCAAATGTATGCTAGTTCATAGGTAGCTATTTATGATGTTCATTGTGTAACTTTCATATGTATAATGTGCTTTACACACACAACATGAACTATACTCACGTTTATATTCGATTGCTAAAGCGATGCATTGTCTGGAGTTCAAAATACTAACTATGTGGATCAATTGTGTCGAATAATAACATAGACATGCTCAAATCGATAGAATCTAGATGTCTGATGGATCAATGACTGTTCCTTACATGAATTGCAAATATCATGATCCCATCCTAATATTTGGATACAATTTATATCTTTAATCAATGTGTACATCAGTCTTTTACTTGTAGTTTCACTCTCCATAGGTGGTCTCACACATGCTCACACACTCTCTCCCGAGGTGTCTTTCTCGCAGACATGCTCCCGATATAACCCTCCCTCCCTCCCTCTCGTAACCATTTACGACTGTTTTCACTAACCTTTATCACAAGCACTCTTCCTATCGCAAGCATACACACGCACAATCCCCATCGACCCTTTCTATATACATAGACCTTCCTACATGTCTCCTGTACGCACATTATCTTTAGGCCTGTCTCTCACGCATTGTCTCACACCTCTCTTCCTAATCGACGAGTATGATTCTAGCAAAGCATTCTGTAGGATGCCCATTAAAGTTAGGTTGGATGAATAGTAATATCAGAGATAAAGGGGTTACCTTAGTCCGAGAACCTAGGGTCAAATCCTAGCCGACTTTGTCAGTGGACACAGAGTCCTTCACAATTCTGCTATATTTGTCTTGTACGACTAGTCATCCATGGGTCTCCCTAAATGCGTCATGGGCTGACCAATGTGGCGCAGGACGGAACCGAACGAAGGGCCTCACCTCGACCCAACGGACCTCACGCGGTGACACACCCTCTGCCCCCACGTCTCGTTATCTTCTCACACCCACACATACCAACACAGACACCACACAAAAAAAATTCTCTTGATGCCTCTATCCCCCCCTCTTGCATATACACACTCAAGGGAATCTCTCGCCGTGACGTCATATTCGTCTCTATCTCTCTCTGGACCACTCTCATTTCTCGTGCTATCTCTCCCACGCCACCCCCCGCTGTCGACCCCTCTATCCATGCCTCTCTTAAATACGTAATACACACACATACCTCTCTAGGCCCTGCCAAATGCATCAACTACACATTCACACATGTTACATCATGTACCCCGTTGATCTAAAAAGCCCTATCTTCATGTTTATTTCGCACACAACATTCCTTTTGAATAAAGTGTGGCCAAAAAATTATTTTAGAATTTCTACATATATACAACATTACAAAGTTATATGGAGGAGTATGAATGCTAATTTGCATTGCATGGTGCCCACAATGATATTTATTCCGCACTGTGAATTTGTATATTTTTATACTATATATAAAGTTAGTCATAATAAAAAGAAACGGAGAGCATCTCTCCCTCCATCGCATACCCCCCTCTATGCCCCTTTCACGTACGCACACAAACTATCATCAGGTCCTCTAAAAGTAAGCCCCCAGCACATTCATGCATGTTTCATCTTTCTCTCGTGATATATACAGTGACGATCATTGTATTTGAAGCGAAAGCACGATACGTAAATTGGACTTCAGAATCCACTCATTATGGTCACCATTTACGTTTTCTGGTTATTATACAGTCACGAGCTCACCGTACAACTATGTATTTGCTCAAGACACGACTAGTTGACCAGTTAAATGCTCCACGTGGCACCTCTAGTGTTGCATCACTTATCTCACTACCATTGGGCCCACCTGTCGGCTTGTATCTACTCTACATCTACACTCTTATAAAATACACTCTTATAAAATACACTCATAAAAAACAAAGTTGGTGATGATGGTGTGCCTGCCATCCTACAATATAGGCCGTATGATTTATATCTGACGGATAGGAAAGAAACTATGGCAATTTTGCAAAAAGGTACCCACACACCTCTCCACATTTGCAAATAAGACCTTCCCTCATTCACCCTTTTCTCTCACAAGATAAACTAGTCATACAGATGCATCTTGATGTTACGTGCAACGCACGGGCATCTTGCTAGTAAGAATGAAAACAAATGACAAAAAAAATATTGGATGGTGGTTCAAAGTCATGACCGTGGGCACAGCGGACAAGGTTGCCTTGTATTGGTATGATGAGCCATCTATTTTAAAACACAGGAGCCGGTGTGGTGATTATACACACACACACGCATGCACACAAACTGCATGCACGCAACACTCACACGAACACATGCACCCACGCACGCACGCAACACTCACACGTACACATGCAGCCACGCACGCACGCAACACTCACACGCACACACGCACGCATGCATGCACACACCATACACCACACGACCAACTCACACTCTCACGCTCAAGTGCTCAACCTACACATGCATGCGCATACATCAGGCCCTAACAGACACATACACAACCAGGTGATTCACGCGCACGGGTTGGAGTCTTGTCGCGCCTGCGTAAATTTGTGTTTATCTGACCTTTTCCCTATGCGAACTGATAGGTGGGACCCACAAGGAACATGGTCAATTTAACTAGTCAACATGGTGCCACACAGACTATTTGGCTGGTCAACAGAGTGCAATCTGATGCTGAACCGTGAGCAAGTGACCGTATAATCACCGCAAAACGTATATAGTGACCGTAATCAGCTTATTCTGAAGTTTGGTGACTGTATTACACTTTTCTCTCTGTAGGCCCTCCAAAACTACATCTCTACACGTTCTCGCATGTTACATCTAACAACTATGCAATACAACACTACTACTACACTCTAACACAATAAATCATATGTGTTTTTAGTTTTACTAGATATCATATTGTCACTTAATTATTCAGTTTGCATACATTAAAATTGCCTTTGAAATGTATGGCCAGTATCATCTACCGTGCGGGAAAAATCCCGCCCTTTCCTGTTTAATCGGGTTTGTATCGATGGATCGTGCGAAACAACAAAACTATAGTTTTATACAGTACAAGTGACAATTCACTGGACCGTCGTGTCGTGTACTCCTCCGTCGTAAGAGTGGAGCGCTCACTTTCATAAATCTTCTTGTCCCTTTCGCAGACATGTGGGACATCAAGCTACCGGGTCCACGTGCCATACCGAAATACAGTACAAAGCAGCCAGGATGAAGCACCCCAGTCATGGCGCCGACGTAGTAATGAGCAAGGCGGCGTCAAATCACAAAGCTACACCTTTCCCGCAGTTAAGTTGGAGGGACGAAGTAATAACACTACAAAAAATACACTTCCCTGATGATACGTGTTTGTCACAGTAAGTTGCGTTTTTTGTCATGCATGTACATCCATGACGATTTTATGACAGAATCAAGATAGTCATACATGTGCTGTCATAGAAGTGTTCCATGACATTACACAAATTATCATCACGGAAGTGTCCACTTCCATGACGATAAATCATGCATCACAGAAGTGCTTTCGTCAATGGTGACCGACATGTGGCATCCACCGTAACGGAACGCCGTTAAGCTATGGGGTCGGGTTTTGGATCCGATAACCCGTTAACAGCCCCGACCAATGGGGATTTTCCACGTGTAAAATCATCATTGGCTGGAGGAAACACGTGTCGGCTCATCGTTGGGACAAATGTCATCCACTCATTGTACAGAAGGCGCCTATGATACGTCGGCACGTGGCATGGCCCAACAGAGGCCCATTCCTGTGAAAAGGCCGGCCCGTTTGACTTGGTCAAAAGGTGGTGGGCCGGCCCATGGAAAGCCTGTTAACGACATGTTCGCATATAGCCAATTTACAGCATGCTAACCCAAGGCCCGTTATGCCCTATCCGAATTAGGCCCAGTAGCGTCATCTAGGCCATCCAATATGATTCCAGCCCGTTTTCACTTCTGGCCCATGTATGGCCCATGACGTCTTTCGGCCCATATGAGGCCCTTTGTAACTCTTGGCCCATTAACAGCCCACGGTGAAACTGGCCTGTAAGGAACAGTGTATCACTTTACACCCATTAACGGCCCATGGTGAAACTGGCCCGTAATGAACAGTGCATCACTTTATACCCATTAACGACCCGTTATTCCATTGGGCCATTTCCAGCCCATGTTATCTTTCGGCCTTCTAAGAGCCCATTTATTCTTGGGCTCATTTCCAGCATTCGTTTACTTACGGCCCCTTACTGTCATTTTCTGCTTGTGGGCCAAATTCAGCCCATGGTTACAGTCGGCCCGTTTGTGGTCCGTTAATACGTTGGGCCGTTTTCATAGCGTCATCAAATACGGCCTATTAAGAATGGCCCATTATGGTCGGCCCATGAACGTACAATTCCAACTCTAGCCTGTTTACGGCCATAATGCGGCCTGTTATTGGCCCATGTTTGGCCAATCGATCATACGTCCCGTATAAGGCCCATTGATTGTACGGCCCGTAGAAGGCCCATTGTTTTTACGGCCCGTAGAAGACCACTATTTCTACGGCCCGTAGAAGGCCCACTATTTCTACGGCCCGTAGGAGGCCCACTGTCACTATAGTAAATATTAGCCCATGGTTATTGTGGCCTAGTTTTAAAAAATAGGTTATTGCAGCCACTAGCAAACCGCGAAAAAGAACTGCAATGACTACAAGCAAACAAATAAAGAAGACAACAAGAAAATAAATAAGCAAGCAACTTACGCTAGGCTATCACGGCTATCACACATATTACATCCACTGGGCATCAAAGTTCGCCACCAGTGCAAATAAACGCGCCGACAAAAGAATATACAAAACTGAGAGCACTTCAGAAGGCACTAGGCCTGGCCAGGTCACCCCCCCAAAAAACTAAAGAAGCTGAGTAGACCTTGGTTGTGTCAATGATAGATGCATCAACACTAGATTTATGGCATGATGGTGCGCACGGCAGTCCTCTGACATCTTCATTGCATCTTTAACTTCAAGTCAGAGCTGAGCTGAAGCAAGCCTTTCCGCTTTAAGTTGAGACTGAAGAAGTCGAATTGATTGAGGCAGCTACTGCACAAAGGTTGTCTCACACCTGCTGGTGAGTAGCTTCAACTCACTGTCTTCATCAAGACAGGACCTTGGGGTCATCTCACTGTCCTCAAGATGGCTTGGCTCACTATCTTCCCGAAAGTTCTGCCTGGCATAAGAGATACGACTCTGAAAGAGAAACAAGGAGACACGTAACAAGTTTCACAATTATATAAGCAAAGAAATGGATCTGTTCTGCATAAGGAACATGTTTTTACAACTACAATTTGAAACTAGTAGTTGTTGCAAACATCCAATCAGATGTAAACAGCAAAGCAAACAGCAGTGGAGGAAATGATGCCTATCCAAGTCTATACTAGAACAAAGTTTGAAGGCTTGAGAAGGATGAACTTGCATTACATGTTAACACGGGCTGGACAAAGCCCTTCTCAATGTTGATGGAAGGATAATTCAATAAATTCCCAAAAGAAAATTCTTTATAAGCGTTGCCATTATTCTACATTTTGCAAAGAGTAAATATAGATCAAATAATATTGGAAGAAACAGAGGATAATGAAGCTCAGGTGCAGACTGATGATACATAATCAAATAGCAATTAATAAAGTACAGTGTTACAAGGCAAAAGGGAGAGAGGTACTGACAAGAGCAATGTAGAGCCCAACATTGTTTTGAGATCGTATGATCCTTTGAGCAAGGAGATTCATCTGAAATTAGTTTTCATACAAGAGAGAAGGTAAGGCACAAGCAGAAATTTAGGAGTTCAAATTTTGAATCGATATCATAGACAGTACCTGACGTTGGGCTCCCAACAGTTCTAATAGGGGTTTGGCCACTGGAGTAGGGGTAAAGTGTGGCACAGTTGGGCCTGTGTTTTCTGTGGCTACTGATCTATCTGAATTAACAGGTATCACTACCATTTCCAAATGCCTAGTTTGTACTCCTTGAGGATCTGCACTCACCCTCTTCCTTTTGGACATCTATTACGAAAGAACAACATTTGACTGGAAAAACATAGTGTGACGACACATGGAATAGGTACAAAAAATGGATAGGTATGGCATATACTCATATATGATGCTTAAACTAAGCAGATGGTGTAACAAAGTAGAAGTAATGCAAGAGGTCAGATGCAAAATATGTGCGACCAATACAACTTTGCAAAGTTAGAGCAAGCACCTTGATGGGTGAATAAGATAGGCCATCCTCCACCATGCCAAGTTTGTTAGCTAGTGGATCATTCCGCAATATTCCTCTCGTGCGCCCATTCTCATATTCATTTTGATAATGTTCAATATCTGACATGCATGAAAACATAAAAACAAGTGAGATTGTCTTGGTAATGCAGAAGTGATTCTAATCCAATACAGCCTCCCTGTAAACCCGTTTGTGCTATCTCTGCAATTCTTTTAAGAGATGCCATGCATGCTGAAATTTGTTGTGTGCATTTAATATAATGTGGCCTACTCCTCAAAATATGAGAGCTCCAAAAGTGATGCACTTCGCAGATGATAGCTTCAACATATAGTAAAGAAGAACAAGTCGACTTGACTTGGCAGATTCAAAATATACTAAGGGAGAACAACTCAAGCTAACCAATCGACGGCAAGAATAGAGTATCATCTTAAAGAAGAGCAGAAGAGCAAGCAGATTGAAGATATTACAAGTCTTTCAATACAATGTCGGTTGGCCACCCATGATGAACCAGAGCGCACAGAGAAATAATATTCTTTCCGGTCTCTCCATATGTGGCTCACATGCATTTTGAAACTAAAGTAGGAACATTTAGCTAACCAATTAAACAACTCTCAGTTTCACTAATATCAGATATGAATTTGTATAACTAAGCTTGTTTAGCTCGATGGTTGGAGCAGTGCTATTACAATACGAACCACGTAGGCTGATTGTGGTCATCATAAAATGGGGAAACCATAAGCATGATGAGTACAGTGTTGACCGTGGCAGTGGGATGGCAGATTTGAAGCTGCAAACCATGCAAAGGGTAGTTAGCAACCGATGTTTGCTTTGAAATAACAACTAAAATTTGGTATGGACAAGAAAGTACGGTCAACAAGTGATAAAGAAATGCAATTATGCTGTCTCTCTATATGTCGCGACATGCATTTGGAAACTCAAGTGGGACCTTTAGCTAACCAATTAAATGTGTCGGTTAACTAATATCAGTATCATATCACAATCATATTTGAACAACTAAGCTTTCGAATTCTAAGTGTTGTGTTGTTTAGCTTGAAGGGTGGAGTAATGGTAGTACGACAGAAAGCACCTACGTAGATCATAGTAGAGTAGATAAAAGGGGAAAACCCTAAGCATCAAGAGAAAAATCAGGAAAGTGGAACTAGCTGGACCAGTGGGTGGCGCACATGCTTTTTGAAACGAATATAGGAACATTAGGTGACCAATTAAATGTTCTCTGTTTTAGTGATATGAGCATCATATCAGATCCGTATTTCAACACATAAGCTTTGGGTTGAGGTCTTGAGGAGCAGTGCTAGCACGACACGAAGTACCTACGATGATGGTAGTGAATATAAAGGGGGGAAACCATAAGCTTTACGAGTATAGTGCCCGTGCCATGGCGGATCTGAAGGTGCAAACCGGACAAAGCTACTTCACAACCAATGTTTGCTTCAACTAGCCACTACGATTTGGTACAGACAAGAAAAGTACAGTAAACAAATTACAATCTATTTTCCGGGTGAGATCAATAACTTAAGCACATATGGAAGAGTACCACCTCTCTTGCGACGCCGTGTAGGCCTATGCTGATACGTTGAGGGTGCTGTGGGTGCGATGGCTGTCGGTGGCGGGGAAGAAGACATTAGACGGTAGACGGCTGGGTCAGGGGATATATCCTGTTGCCGTGGACGAGGCGGTCGTAGGAGCGGCAACGGAAAGGTGGACGACGGCGCTGATGAAGCGAGAGGAGGCGATGAAAGGATCCTAGTCCAGCGCCGTGCATGAGAGACGTCCATCTCTTGCAGTGGACGACGGGGTAGGGGTAACGGCTCGGCAAGGTGGAGGATGGGGTGGCGGACGGAGGAGGCTAGCTGCACTGCGGAGGTTGTCGTGCTGCCGACGGTGTATGAATGGGGAAATGGAGGGGAGGGAGGGGGATCTCAAACTTTGGGACGAGCTTCTTAGAAATGTTGGAAAGTTACGAACTTATCCCCCGTTTAAAATTTTGGACATCGCGTTGGTTGGGGATAGGACGGTAATCTCGCATCTCCCAAATATTTGCCGATAACTATTTCGGACGAGGAGAGGGTGTTTTGCCGCCCATGGTTGGCGCCCACGGTGTATGAACGGGGCTGACAGGTAGGGCGGTTGTGTCACATCTGAGGGAAGTTACACATCTACCCCTATTTAAAATATTAGCCTACATCGATTTCAGACGAGGAGAGTTTGTTTTGCCGCCCACCGTGTATGAATGGGGAAATGGAGGAAGAGACACATGTCTTTCAGACAAGCTTGAATCAAATGTGTTTTGCCGCCCACGTTTGGCGCCCACTGTGTCTGAATGGGCTCAGATGCCGTCGTGTCATGTCTGATTGAAGTTACTAGTCTACCCCTATTGACAGCAGTGTAAATCCGGTCGATAAGGATGTCAAGTGTCAGGGGTAGACAGTAATTTCCATCTCGCAAACACTTGCTTCGGGAAGCCCACAAATTATAGTGAGTGTTTAGCCGCTTCGTTCAAAACTTGGGAGAATTAGCATTCACGTTTGCCCTGGGCCCTGGCAAACTAAATTCAAATCCAATTTGTATTTGATTACGAATATCCACAGATAATTCTACATTTTGTTATTTATTTCTTCAAAACCACAATAAAGATTTATTCCACCTTTATATATGATTATGATTTAGAAATGCCGTGATCTTTGAATTCAGTACGTTGGGTACACTCTGAGTCAAACAGTTATTTCATCCAATACAACATGCTCACACGAAAAATAGTTCACCTTATGTCAATCATACAAGTAGTGAGGATTACCTCGCCTAAAAAATTCGGATCATTACAACACATGGACAACATAGGGGGTCTTGCAACATAATCCATTCAGAGACATGACACGACATGCAAGTACAATAATCTAATGATAATTTCAACTGGTATCTAAATAAGAACCGGGATTACCTTGGGCTTGAGATAGCAGAAACAGTAGGACCTCCTCCGTCTTCAAATGCAACATTCTTACTTCCTCCAATTCTTGGGTTGCTTGCATAATGCGTGCCGCTAATTCCATAATTTCCAGCCTCAAGATAAAGATTACCTCATTCATGGCAGCCACACCATCTCTTTCTGCCTCTAGTAGAGCCTCAAGCACTATAATATATGTGCTCAAACTGCACTCTGGCGGTGTTGCCTCTGAACTACTACCATCTGGTAACATGGATGGCGCACTGCTTCCACAAATAGATTTTGGGGTTGTACATTCTGTCCTAGTGTGAACGGCATCCTGAAAGGTTTCCGCTGGACATAAGTAAGAGATAGTTATCGTGTGATCCAGGTAGTAAGCTTACATGGTAAATGACGGACGAATTATTGCCGAGCATGGCAAACTATATTTAAATGGTTCGAAGCAGCATCAGCTGAAAAGAAACTAAAATGGTAAGATGAAACTAGGGATGTAAGTGGCAAGTAAACGACATCCGCCAGTCCCATCTAGTTAGTTTTTGCTACCTCCCTAGTTCATTTTACTAAAAAAACAAAAACTCTTTTGAACTATCATACCCCTAGTGGACTTTATTTGGGATTAAACGGGACCCAGTTGAAAGGGAGTGTACCACCGCTATATTTAAGTTGCCAAGGCATCTAAGCAGTTGAAATAATCTGAGAAAGCACTTAACAGTGTGGCCTCATATAAACTATGAAGACAGTCTTGTGATGAAGTTGAGAGGAAAAGTTAAGGACTCAAATGAAATAGGCATGCATTTCTTTAAGATAGTACATCAGGCACTGCTGACATATTGGCCAACTCAGGTATAGCGTAACAACAAACAAGCATTTGAATCAAGCAATACAGCAAAGTAGACAATTGAACTCTTTGTAACTCGGTAGGATTACAGGTTGAGGGCACAAGCCAAGAAAGCAGCCCACTCGCATTACATTTCACATGTACTAAAACACACTGGCTTACCATATGTTGTTGTGAAGCCTCGCTGCTGTTGCATTGTTCTTTGAAGATATCGTCAGCATCCCGTGGTTGCAAATCTAGTTGTTTTAGTTTATTCTGCACCCTCTATTTAGGTAAAATTAATTTTAATCGCATGCACTGGTCTGAATTGATCATCAATGGTTCATCTAAACTAATGAAAGAAGGGTGTGTGCATACACGACAATATATCTGCTTCCCTCTATTTTTATGCTTGTTCGAGGTGCTAGCCCCAAAAGAACAAATATTTTTCTTGATGGGGTTGGCAGCTCCATAATTAATAGAAGCATCAAATTAGTCATTCAACTTGGGAAGATCAAGAACACACAAACAAGTAATGAGCAGAGGCTCAGAGCAGTGATGTAATAGCTAGCATCAGAAAATGTAGGGTAAAACAAACAAAAAGCAGCGGAACCACATGCTAGTTTACTGATGTGTAATTAAGCATAGAGAACATTAAGCAGTCTGATGGAACCAACAGGTGGCATCAGAACAACACCATTATCATAAATATAGCATTCAAGAAGTAAAATAGTAGGCAGTGATATCTAGGAAGTAGAGTGATACTCCCTTCGTTCCAAAATAGATGACTCAACTTTGTACTAACTTCAGTACAAAGTTAGTACAAAGTTGGGTCATCTATTTTGGAACGGAGGGAGTGCTTAGGACAAAACTAAAGCATATTAACTATATGTGCACTGGTATGTAATTTAGCACATGTAACATGTTCACTGCTAGAAGTATGGCCCTACAGGTGCAAGCAGAATAACGCGTCTCATGAAAAACTGAATGATGCCATGAAGAAATTCAAAGGTGCGGTGCTTATGATAGGAAAGTGAACGTAGGCGCCGGCTGTTGGATAATAGTACATGATTCTCGACGGTGTATGGGTATTGTTGTCATACTTGATAGCTAAGGATCGTCGATGGTGCTCGTGTTGAGATTGAGTTTGGGCCGGCTATCGCCGTCGCTGAAGCGGCTCCGGTGCTACGGTTGCGGCGCCTGTCGACATACAAGAAAGCTCATCCGTGGTAAGTGAACAGTTGCATGATAAAGAGAAAAACCGAAGGAGTACAAATCAAAATAACCTGATGAGGCTGCGGCATCGGTAAAGGAGGGCCAGTGGAGTTGAATATGGCGTCCGTGGAGCAGGTCCGGTGCAGTGGATGAAGGCTTCGGCGGGCGCGTTGTACAGTGCTTTTGATGAGGCGGATCTGTTGCGGCGGACGAGGACTTGTATGAAGGGCCAGCAAAGGGGCGGATGAGGGAGTCAGTGAAGGGCCTACGCTGTGGTGGACGAGGGTGCCGGTTAAGCAGATCCGGTGCGGTGGACCATGATGGCGGTCAAGGAGATCTAGAGCGGTGGACAAGCCAGTCGCTGAAGCGGCTCCAGTGAAGTGGTGAGTTGGCAGTTGGGGATTCCAAGGTACGGAAGGTAGATCCGGCGGGGTGTGAGGTCCACCGCTGCGGCGGAGGACTAGATTCGGCGGCTTGCCGTGGTTGGGGGCTTCGGGGAGGGGAAGGGGAGGGGCTCTGGGGAAGAATGTTGGGGGCAAAGAGGGGAAAACAATGGAGTTACCAAAGCAGCCCTTTTCCGTTCATGTGGCAGGGGTAAAACACGAATATCGCAGGGCTAAACTTTCGGGCGCGTGATATTTTGATGTGAGAGGGAAGTTGAAAGCTTTTGGCACCTAAAATTATAAGTATTCTGCTCTCGTACGTCCGACTATGATATCATGGCCGACAATTTGTTTGTTTTGCACGCAAAAAAAATGTGCAAGTTTTGAAAATCAATGTCTCCAACTCGAAACTTAGATTGTCCATTCAATTCAAATATGGATCATTGAGCTACTACAAGCAAATACCATCATACAGTCCAATTCAAATGAAATTCCAAATGTGTTTATCCTAAATATGATAACAAATGCAAAAGTGTGTATGTGTATGAATAAAGTGGATGATTATAAAGTTTGAACATGCCCGTATGTGTATATCTCTAGGTTTGATATATGAATTTGAAATCAGGAAATCCCGGCTTAAAAAATGTACCTGCGTTTAAATGAATTACAAAAGCTAATGATGGAGTCGAATTCCACAATTCCAACCTTAGGTTTGTAATTCTGGTACATCAAGGTATATCATGCATGTTCAAAAGTATCGTTATCTCATAGTCCAAACTATGAAACAAATTGATCAACCATGAGTGCACAATATCTCAATTACGCTAAAGTCCCTCAAATATACACACCTCACTCTTTATCTGAAGCCAACCCCGCCCTCGCCCCCACCCCCACCACACACACACACACACACACACACACATAGAGAAGTCGTTCTCTCCCCCCAAACACCAACACACGAGCACATTAACTTCCCTCTCTCTTGTAAAGTCCGGACCCCAATATAGGTCTCTATCACTTTGTCTCCCGGGCATGCACACATCTCTTCCCTCACTCTCTAGGTCTCCTGCTATCTCTCTTACCCAAGCACACGCACTATGTACAGTGTATATTTCCCATACACACAAAAAGTCACCCCCAAACGTCTATCTCCCTAGCTATGTGGTTCTCGCGCACTCACCTCACACACCACCCCCACTACAAACATGCACAGTTTGTCTCCTTGTGCACCACTCTCCTCTTTCTATCTCTCCCACATGCGGACCCGCCCCAGCTCCTTCCCTGTATGCATATATGTCGTGACACTTTCCATAGCTCCCTAATGTATCATCATTCTCGATTTCGCACATTGTTCTCTACACCATCTATTCTAGATCTCCCATGAAGTCCCTATCACACACACGATGACTCGCTTCCCTTGCGTTTCCGTACATAGGCCAATTTCGGACAACATCAACATCATCTCCCTATCTATACGCCATTTATGGACACAAACGACCCCTCTCGCCCCCTATCTTCCTCTCTCTCTCTCTCTCTCTCTCTCTCTCTCTCTCTTTCTCTCTCCGTTGCTAGCTCTCTCTCTCTCTCGCTCTCACACCCCTCTCCCACACACACACTCGATGTCTCTTCCAAATAGTGTGCTCCCCCCGCCCACATCCGTGCTATCTCGCTACTACACATGTCACACCATTCCCCCTTCCCTTATACTAGGTTTACATCATCAGTGGTCTCTCTACTCCACATACACACACTCCCTCTCACACACAAAACGCGTGCACAAACACACCCAGACACGCACAGACACCCATTTATCTGGATCCTCATCTCTTCCCATGTCTGCATGTGTATCTCACACACTCACTCTCTAATTATGTATATGTGTCTCCACGTTACACAACACAAAGCCCCATGCACATGTCTCTCTCTCTATCCTCCACACAAATAGACACAAAGAATTTGTTATCATTGCCTCAGTCTCTAACATATCACACACGCACACTGTCTCTCTCTCTCTCTCTCTCGCAAACACGCTCAACTAGTTTCCCCGTGAATAACTAACCGTCTACTCATCAACAGTCGTGGCAGTACGGCGAACACGAGACGTGAAAAAGAATAAATATACACGTGCTTAGACCACCTAGTATGACTACTAGGACTAGAGCAAGCCAAAAAGTGCGCCGCCATCACCCCCTCCTTATCGGCGACGGGAAAATCTTTGTTTTACACAGTCCAGAAGTCATTGTGCTAAGGCCCCACATGCCGAGGCGTTGAATAGAATGTAGATGCTAGTTTATGGAAGCAAGTATCAATAATACGTTTGTATCTCCATACTTATATTTCTTCTCTTATAAAAAACTGAGTTGGTGATGATGGTACGTGTGCCATCTTGCAATATAGACCGTCCGATCTATATCTGATGGATGGAAATTAAACTAAAAGATACCCACACCCCTCTCCACATTTGCGGACAAGGCCTTCCCTCATTCATCCTTATCTCCAACAAACCTCATTGTTGAGCAATTAAGAAAGGAAACCTCTGGAACAAACTGGCCTGGTGGCCGCCGTCGGTGTCGTCAATCCCCATGCCTCCGCTCAGTCTGACCACCAATCACCACCACACCCCACTCCTCTTCACCTTATCTCATATTTCTCGAGATGTCATTAGTTTTTACACATGGGATTACTCCCGCAAGGGTCAATCCAAGTGTTTTATAAAAAAATGCATCTTGATGTTCCATGCAATGCACGGATCTTGCTAGTACTCCTACACAAGATTAAGTTGGTGATGATGGTGTGTCTGCCATCTGTCGTTTGTGACCATTAGATCTACATCTAACGACTGTGAGGTAAGTTGTTGCCTTTTCTCACCAACATCCCACTTGTCTACCAATTTGCAGAAAAACCCAGAATTAGTATCTTAAAACCAACCACATCCCTCCCTGACCTCACCAAAACAGCCCAAGGAATATATTCTAATTGAAACATAATATATCTATAGTGACATATGTATATCAAAATTAGAGTGTTTTGTATCAAGTTTGTGAATAAGTATTATTCTAATTATGATTCATTGCAACACACCATGCATTTTTTCCCTTAGTATTCCATAGTTTCGAGTTTTCCATCAAGATATTAGTCACTCATGGTTGATATTTACTTTCAATCATGTACACATATGCACTATGTAACTAGCCTTGCTTATTGGCTTCCAAAGCTTAACTTTCACTCCTACTTACAATATGTAGAGTATTTAACAAAAAACTACCACTTTCAACCAGCCCTAGGAAGAATCTATTGTACAAAAAATAGCAAAAACATACCCAAAAATTCTTAATCCACGCCAAAAACTACTACCTAGTACTCCTACCGATTACGTTCATTTAAACCCATTTATGACAGGGTTGGCCCACACATCCGTGCTGACGAGGCAGCTTAAACCAATACATTTTGTTTGACCATTGACACGAGGGACCCACATCTGACCTTCTATCCTGTTATTCCCCCTCATTATTTGTCCTGAACATTACTTCAAACAGTATTGATGCATGTTCGTCGGTGGGGCCGGTGATGAGTGAGTTGGCCGCCGCTCTGCCGGACAGGCCGGACACCACGCTGGCCTCCGCACGGCTTGGCAGGCTGGCCCGAGCGTGACTCGTGAGTGAGAAAGCCGCCGCGCTGGCCTTCACTCGAGCCAGATGGCTGGCCTTAGCGCGATGCGCGAGAGAAAGCCGCTGCGCTGCCGTGCCAATCTAGCTAGCAAACCTTGCAGACAAGCACCTGGACGGAGCTATCTTGGCTAGCTAGCGGCCGCGAGCGCCGGACGGAGCTGGCATCCGGGCTGCCGCAACATGGGCTCCGCACCGCCGGCGGTTTTGACCTTGCCTTCTGCCGGCGGCGGTAGCTGCGTCCCATGGCCGAGGATGACTAGGTGGACGGGCCGGAGGTAGGAGGTCACTCGGGGATTTTTGTGCAGACTGACATGTAGGTCCCACAAGTCATAACGCCCGGTCGAATAGAAGGTGTTGACTTAATGGGAGACATGGGCCCTGTCAGAGGTTCGAGTTAGATTCTAACCCTGAACTAACTCTAACCAAAGTGGTGTTTGGATGGCAGGGTTAGATTGACAACAAATGTATCCAAACAGGGCCATGGGTTTAAACGTGCCTATAACGACACTTTGTAGAGTAGTCGTTTCTTGGTAGGGCTGGTTGGTAAGAGCATGTACAATGGTTGATAAGGTATTCTTATCTTAAGTCTGCCACGTATGCAAGTGGTAGTAGTTTTTTGGCATTTTAGTGGTTTCTTGCATTATTAGGGGTTTCTTGTAAGGAACAATGTACGTACTACTAGCGACAAAAGGCGATTCTAGGTTGCGTTGTACTCCAACTAGTACTACCAGTGGTCGCGGGAGTGTATACGTCGTTTTGTGGGTTCGATCCCGGCCGAACGCACGACGGCCTTTAAAAAATAGTACTACTACACTTTGCTGTGAGCCAATATTTTACACGGGTAGTTTGAGTTTTGAAGTCAAACAGATGTGCGGCCCCACAATCTGGGTGCACTGGATAGCCTAGCCACATGAACGGGTTTTCCTTCCCGGCATCCCATGGCTCGCGTGCTTGCCCTAGCGACACCTCGCTTGCAGCTTCCTCATCAGCTAGTAGCATATTTAAACTAGCGCCTCCCAATTAAGCCGGAGGAGCCAGAAAAGCCCGGCGAGGCATTGGGAACTGTGCAATATGGCTCTGTACGTAAAGAGCTCTACTACTACTCTCTAGCTTGTGGAGTTGCATGCATGGACTTCACTCCATTATCGGCTCTACTATAAAAGAAATTCCTCTTGACATGTTTTTTTTGAAACGGAGGCAAAAGCTTTGCTTCATCTCATTCATAAAGAAGGAACTACTAACAAAGTTCGACAAGATCCATTACACCTCCACAAATGGAAGCGAAAAGCCAAGTCTCGCTGTATCAAATAACTCAAATGTTCTGCCCCCGCAGTAACCCTTGCTGATAAACAAGCTGCTAGTGTGTGCATGAGAGGAGCGGATGAGTAGGCCAACTACGTGAGAGGAGCAGCTGAATAGAGCACCGAGCGTACCCACTAGGCCACTACGCAGGTGTACTTTCCCTGCATTGATAGTACAACGATGGTTCTAGAGAACAGTAGTACCCTCCACTTCCAACTGTAGCTCCTTGGCCCTGAGATTCAAGAGTTCAAAACTGGTGCACTATACTATACTAGACTAGAAGTACAGTACTATACATTGCACTACTACTTGAGAAAAAGTAGTTCTAGTACTGCTATAGTACAAGTACGTACTCCTCCGTCACATAATGTAAGATGTTTTTTGACACTAGTTGGCGTGTACAAAAAATGGCAAAAACATACCCAAAATTTCTTAATCCACGCCAAAAACTACTACCTAGTGCCAAAAATTTCTTACTAGTGCTATTATTTACAGTATAATGCAATCCCATAATGTTCCATAATGCTAGTACTACTAGTAAATAATAGCCTCACCCCTTCACTAAGGAACGATCTACAGTTGGAAGGGACGAGGCCCTGCGGTTACTACGCTCTTATCTCCTCCTCGCCAGTTCCCCTCCCCCCGAAGAGAAGACAGTTCGTCGCTGGTCCCATGGATTCGCCAGGCGCTTCTCCTCCTCGTTGGGGCTGGGAGACCTTGGACGACGATACTCTGGGAGAAATCGCACGCCGCTCCGACGTCCTCACCGCCGCAAGACTCGGTGCTTCCTGCACCAACTTTTTCAAGACGCTGCTTAAACAGGCTTGGGAAAAGGCCATGCTTGTTGGTCTTCCATGCGTCCTCGAGGATAAGGTTCTTCTATGGGACAATCCTTCGAACAGTCCACCGCTCCCTGGCCATGGTTGCACGTTGACTCCGCTAGATTTGACGACATTGAGAGGTAGTCGAATTTTGTCTGATGAGCAGGTTAGTAATGGAGTTTGATCATGTAGTACTTAGTTATTCCATTTCCATCCCATAATTTCTCCGCTGCCCACCGTCTTATATATAGGTCTGGGTCGGTGCCAACGAAGATTGGCTTGCATACCTTTGGCCGGATACCACCATCATTTTGCACAACATCCACAACAGTGCGGTCGTTCTGGTAGACCCCTTCTCCACCATTGGGATTGGCCTTTCGGACTGGCTGGGCTTGAATACGTATGATGATGCCTACATGAGATTAAAGAAGATAGCAATTGCGGACCCGCCGACAAAGCGACACGACTACGACGATTACTATCTCATCGCGGTGTTCGATATAAGGATTGCCATCAATGCAAGAGGCAGTAACGGCAGAGGCTGGCACATGTTGGTGGTGGCAGATTTGTACCCCTACACGTTCGAAGACGCCGTGCGCCATCTAGGCCGCATCTTCACGGTGACAAGCCAGGGGACTTAATTCATCTGGTTGCCATCCTACGGTATGGGAGATTACAAACGGAATGCACAAACCATCATTTGCATCCCTAACAGTACTCCATTATTTTGCAGGGAACCGTCATCCCCCGATCAAAATAAGATCGCTGATCCTGGATGTGTATTTGCATCCGCGATTCGGTCTAACCTGGAACCTTGTAGCTGACTTTGGCATATTGGGATCAACTATCTTAGCAGTCGTTACCCGTGGTACCACTGATGTGAAACATGGTCACACAATCTACCACGATCGGACCGTCAGCATCTACCCAGGTATTCCATTTTTTAACCCTCTCGCCTTCTCTTTCATTATTGTACTAGTAGTATACTTAGTAGTAGTACTAGTAGGAGTACTTTTTACCTTGGAGGACGCATATAGCTAGCTAGGCCCTTGAACACTTGAACCCACTAGCTGCCACCATTTTTGTTTTTCCATGTCTTACTATCTCATCCATGTAGCCAAGAGTGGCTATATATAATAAGCCGGTTATTTTACTTCCTCTATACCGGAGTAGTACTATTTGATGCACAGTATTACTAACCGCCATATTTGAGCACACCATTATTGTGCATGGACCTTGACTATGTACGTCACCATGTGTCCAGATCTGGGATGCCGCGTGTACCAGATGAACGGCGCCGAGTTCGACCCCCGTGATGCTACATGGGTGCCGAGGAACACTCTTTGGAGAGTACACGCTTTTCATCGGGGACAGCTACCCCATTGCGAAGTGGATGCCACCTTCCGTGCACGACACGGAAGGCCTGCCGTTCATGAAGCATGGTTGTGTCTTCAGTGCGCACCGCCAGATGAACGACATGCTGGGACACGCTATCCCTGATTTATGCCGCTTCAGCTTGGATGCGTCTCCATTGTGTGGAACCGGACTAGAAAGCTGTGACAATGATTCCCGTTGCCCATCGCTATGGATCGTGCCATCCATGAAGAACACCTGGGACTGGAACCTGGAGGAGGACATGTAGCCCATCTATAACGTGTAAGTGGAGTACGGTAATTGTGAACGGTAGCACTATGATTTTATGTAGACTAGTCGTGCACAAATTTATCACATGAATTGGAGATGAACTTGTGTGGCATACTGGCATTTGTCCTTTAGAATTTATTACTTGTAAATGTGTTATGTGTACGTGCAACTTGTGTGGTTGTTGCACGGACTCCAACACACTCTTTGAGAAAAAAAGGTGGCACAGCTTTAGATATACATGACGTGGCGGCATCATACAGTAGCATCATTCGCTATAGTTGTAGTACACTCCTACTAGGACGACAACGCCTATAAAACCTTGCGCTTGGCTCTTTGCCTCTTCGGGAGGTTCAACAGTTCGTAGTCGTGTGAACCTTGCACTTGGATCTTCGCCTCTTTGGAAGGTCCAACAATGATGATACTATAGTACAATATGCTTCTGGCAATCTGACACCGATTGAACTGTTGCACGTCCACCGCGAGGGCGAGGGCGAGGGCGAGGGAGAGGGAGAGGGAGAGGGAGAGGGCGCTGTAGTCAAAAGACTCAAAACCCTCTCCTCGTCCTGCAAACCACCACGCGCGTGGGCGAGGGAGAGGCGTAGTAAGCAAGCTTCTCCTTGTTCGGCGAGTTGACGGGACACATCAAAGCAGTAGTAGTACTATTAGTCCATACCGCGTCCTTTCCGATTAATATGGCTTAATTTGAAATGAGAAAAATACACTCGTGGTCAACGTATGTAATAATACGCTCTTTACGGTCACTATATATAGTTTTGTGGTGATTATACGATCACTAGCTCATCATAGAGCACTGTATTGCACCCTACTGGCCGGCCACATAGTCGACGTGGCACTTTGTTGACTGGTTAAATTGTCACCTGGTTTCTGGGTCCCACCTGTCAGTTGGCAGAGCAAAGAAATCAGTTAAACAAAACTTTATGCAGGCGCGACACGAGTCCAACCCTTGCGCGCGAACCACCCTCGCTGTGTATGTGAGTGCATGCACGTGTACTCCCTGGGTCATCTAACAAAGAGTGTACATCGGCTATAATACAAAGAGTGTAGTACATGATGTACATCTACACTTCCAATGAATTTAGCCTTTAATCTAAATCGATTGATTGACTAATGCACCAACTTGTGCTGTAGGTATAGGCTACATGTCTATCCTTAATGACAGCATGCAACGACCTTCATTTAATCTTCTTCTCTCAATGGTCGCATGGACACATAAGTCTGCTACTTTTGGGCGTTAATTATGCTCTGGCCAATGTGTAAATCTCTAAATGTACAGTCTTTCACGGACATAGGGAGGAGGTTGAGCACTTGAGCGTGAGCGTGTGTGTTGCGTCGTGTGCTGTGTTCCGCATGGGTGCGTGAGTGTTGCGTGTGTCGATGTGTACGTGCGAGTGTTGCATGTTGCATGCATGCATGCATGGGGCTTACTCCCTCCCATTGACATGTTCATATTTCAAGCTTCCTCTGTTCCCTCCATATGGTGATACTCCCTCTGTTCCCAAATACGGAGTAAAAGCCTCCCTCTGTTCCCAAATACGGAGTATTTTTCTCTCTACAGATTTCAACAAGTGACTAGGTACGGAGCAAAATGAGTGAAGTGAGCATAGAGGCATAGGAATACTGTAGAAAGGAAGTCCTCGTGATCCATTATTCCCCATCTCGGTCATGATTATCGTGCTATGCAACTTCCATTCGCGAGGGGGGCTGTGTTTACACATCATACCATGGGTTTCATGAATCACCATATCCAGAGATTCGTCGACATAGCTTGTTGCCAGATAATCTTCAGTGTGTGAAAGGCATCAAGCTTCCATGCGATGGATGGCTTTTGCAAACCCGACATGCGGCAATGTGGTTCATGCCAATAGCAAATATGAACAACTTGATTCGTGCTGATATCTAGACTAAGCCATGTATTCTGCTGCTATAGCACGACCCTCTTTTGTTGGATATTATGTACTGTTGTTAGTTTGAAGCACCCCTCTGGTTTGAAGGATAAATACCTTCCTGGGATCAAGTGCATCCTAACTCACCTGCGTAGGATGTACTGATAATGATGATGGAGATGCTGTGCAGAAGCCATATATATATATATATATATATATATATATATATATATATATATATATATCAATTAGGCTTCAAGTGCGTACTTTTTAGTTAAAACCTATGGTTAAAATGTGGGACTAAATACGACTAGTAAGTAGTACAGTAGCAGTACTAGTATACGTCGGTCAAATTATTCATCATGTCCACGCATTGAATTGACGTGACAACACGCTACGCGTGAGGTGACGAATCCCGGTGGCATGTTCGGGTATTCTGGACTTCAGATTTGGAGTACCACTTATCTATCGAAATCTTTCCTCATTCACTTAAAACAGTCGATTGGTCATACATTGAGTACCATATAACTAGAATTACCGATGCAAGTCGAAGAAGGATTGGCCGGTGCTACCGGCTGGTGTCAAGTTTGATCCCACAGATCAGGAGCTGATCGAGCACCTTGAGGCCAAAGTGAGTGCTAACAGCGCGAGATTTCAGTCTCTCATCGATTTGTTCATACCAACCATCGACAGCGAGCATGGCATATGCTACACCCAACCTGAGAAACTTCCAGGTAAGACACCGATCAGCCGTCTACTTGCACAAACATATTGCTTTGTTTATAGCTCTATTTTTATTTTTAGACACAGACCTGGTGAAGCAATTACAATTTGACAGTTAATAAAAAGTGAAACAAGTGACTGCAACATGCCAAAGATGTTATGAAAATACCAACTACGTACACTAAAACATGTATTCCACAATACTGCAGGTATCACACTGAGTGGCCTAAGGAAACATTTCTGCCAGCGCAATTCCAGGGCGTTCAAAAGGGGCACATGGACGCGTCACAAGATACAGTCGGAGTGCGGCATGCACGCGATGTGGCACAAGACCGGCAATACCTTGCCGGTGATGATCAACGGCCGTCAGACGGGCAGCAAAAAAGGTTTTGGTGCCGCAAACCAACAAGAACTTCGACCAGCAGAGGACCAACTGGGTGATGCACCAGTACCACCTCGGGCACTTGGAGCAAGAGAAGGAGCGGGAGCTGGTCCTCTGCAAGATTTTCTACCAGACGAACACTAGGGCCAGGAGTAGAAAGATTATAAGTTAGTTTGGTATTGGTAGTTGTACTACCTTGTCGTCCGCAAGTTGGTATTGTTGTTAACGATCTTTTGGTATGAACTTGCATTTTCTTCCAACCATCATGCCGAGGGTCGACGTGGATATAAAGCTGAATCATTTGTTTCGAATGAATTTCTAGGCACCTAATTTTTATTTGATGGGTAGCATAAGCACCTGCCGTTTGAATTCCCAGTTCTCCATTTTTTTCGAAACAAGTGCATGCACTTATTATCACGATGAAAAAACAATATCCCTGCTACATCCCAGTTATCAGTCTGTCCTTACAGAATCCTCTCATTTATTGAGCACGTATATTGCTTTTTTAGGTCGAGCAAATTTCAACTGGGCTGTAGAATGCCCAGGGTTGGTTTTCTTTTTAACAAGCCCAGCCCATGACGACAACGGGGCACAAAGATCTAGCAGGTATCTACTGGCCTCTGGCCCGCCAGCGTTAGTTATATTTTGTCTTACAACATCCGCAGGCAATTTTTTTACTGAATCAAACACACAACCCAGTTCTATTTTCCTCTTGAAATGCATGTCCTACATCCGTTTTCTAATCTCTACCTATAGTTTTACTAGTTCATATACACATATTGTTATATTGAAAACAAATAAAATTCCCTTTTCATATTTACATCCTTATTTTTGTTGTTTTTTCCCACCCAGCGCCGATTTTTTTACACTGATTTTCCCTTAAACCAACTCAATTGTCCCATGTCTTATTTGCTTACAAAAACAAAACGATTTTTTTTGGAAAATCAGTAAGTTCTTAAAAAATGTTTATCATTTCAGGATTACAACAGTTCGGGCTCCACCGAAATATGAAAAATAAGGTTGAACTTTTTGACCGTGGTCCTGGACAGAAAATGGGCTGTAATAAATTACTTAAGAATTAGCAAATGGGCTGCAAATTATAGAAAATAGCAAATGGGCTTTATGTTGTGTGCCACAGATTTGGAGGCTGACTTGTGGGCCTACTAAGTTCATGCGTACACAAGGTGTCTCAAAAAAGAAACTTAGTCAACAATCGACTCTACCAGCATCAGACCATTAGATGTCAATCTAACGACAATCGTGCTTCTTCAGTCTCTGATCTTCCTGCCCAAGCCGCCCAAACCAGCGCCGTCGGAACCGCCTGTTCCCGCCTCTCGTGGCCGGCTGTGCTGCCGGGCAGGCCTCACGGCCCCATCATAATCGCATGCCTGGCCTGTCTATCCCTCTACTCACCCACACCTCCTGTTATTTTCTGGCGACGGCAGCCAAACCAGTCAGCCCTCGTACTCTCCACCGCGTGGGCAGCCACTGCCGTGTCTTCCCCGGCTCCGTGTCGTTCACTTCGTAGGCCTCGCCTTCGTACACCATCCTGGTGCTCTCGGCGCTGTGTGATCAATGATGCCCATCCAATGGTCGTAGTGCTTCTTCAACCTCTGGTCTAGTCTTCTTGCTCCAGCCGCCCAAAGCAGCGTCGGTCGTGCCGCATGCTCCTGCCTCCCGTGGCCGGCTGTGCTGCCGCGGAGGCCTTACCCCCCCATACTACTCCCACCGCTGGCCAGGCCATCCCTCCACTCACCCACTCCCCCTGTTATTCTGTGGCGCCGGCAGCCTCACACCGTAGCCGAACCAGTGAACCCTCGTACTCCTCTCCGTGTGGGCATCCACTGCCGCGTCTTCCCCGGCTCTGCGTCGTTCCCTTCCTAGGCCTCGCCGTCTTCCACCTCGGTGGTGCTCTTGGCACGGCGTGGTCAATGTGGTCAACGATCGACTTCCATCGGAAGAGTACTGTACGTGGAGAGGCTGACAGCTGGGTCCACGGCAAACACAAGGCAGTGCCTCCTTATTACGCGCAAAATAATTATTCCTCCACTTGACAGCAGGGACCCACCGGACGGGCCACCCGTATTTCGCGAAAAAATGTTTCCCCCTGACTGCTGGGACCCACCGGACGGGCCACTGTATTTTTTCGAAAAAAACATTCCCCCTGACTGCTGGGAGCCACCGGACGGACCACTGTATTTCACGAAAAAACATTCCCCCCGCTGTCAGCTCGGACCCACCGGAAGTGCCTCCTTATTACGCACAAAAAAATGAATACTCCCCCTGCTAGCTGGGACCCACCTTGGTGGTAGGCTGACTTGTGGGTCTACTAAGTTGACGGGGACAAAGGGCTTTGTCAACTTAGTCAATATGAATGATTCTAGCTCCAGTGACCATACGATGTCCATCCAACGAGCGTCGTGCTTCTTCAATTTCTGCTCTTCCTGCTCCAGCCGCTCAAACAAGCGTCGGCGGGACTGCTTGCTCCCTCCTCCCTGCGGCCGGCTGTGCTGCCGCACAGGCCTCACCACCCCACTGTACTCCCATCGCTGGCCTAGCCATCCCTCTACGCACCCACACCTGCTGTTATTCTCTGGCGACGGCAGACGAACCAGTAAACCCTCGTACAGTCGTACTCCCTTCCGCGTGGGAAACAATTGCCGAGTCTTCCCTGCCTCCGTGTCGTTCCCTTCCTAGGCCTTGCCGTCGTCCACCGCCCTGGTGCTCTTGGCGCGGCCTGGTCAACATGGTCAATGACCGACATGCATCTGAAGTGGACTATATGTGGAGAGGCCGATAGCTGGGTCCACGGCCGCACGCAAGGAAATGCCTCCTTATTACGCGCAAAATAGTTATTCCTCCACCTGACAGCGGGGACCCATCGGACTGGCCACCATATTTTGCGAAAAAACGTTTCCCCCTGACTGCTGGGACCTACCAACTACACCTTCGCATGGAAGGAAGTGCATTCGAGCAAAAAAACGATTCGCCCCCCTGACTGCTGGGACCCACCAGCTACATCTTCGCATGCAAGGAAGTGCGTCCGGGCAAAAAAATGATTCGCCCCCCTGACTGCTGGGACCCACCAGCTACATCTTCGCACGCAAGGAAGTGCGTCCGGGCAAAAAAAACGATTCGCCCCCCTGACTACTGGGACCCACCAGCTACATCTTCGCACGCAAGGAAGTGCGTCCAAAAAAACGATTCGCCCCCCTAACTGTTGGGACCCACTAGCTACATTTTCGCACGCAAGGAAGTGCCTGACAGTCGGGACCCACCTGGCCGAAGCATACATAGCGTTATCATTCTGGCCGCGAACGTGTATGTACATATATACTGGTCGATGTAGAGGCGCGCACATGTCGTAGTAGAGGCGCGCATGTAGCATGTACACGTACATACAGCGGCCAGTGTGCAAGAAAGAAAATACGGCCACGTATGTGTACATATGGGCGGGGTCTCGAACGCCTACTCGCGCATACGTACGGCCAGGGCTCGTGTACATGGCTGGGTCGGAACGGAGAAATAGCGTCATCGTCGTGTTCATGGGGAGCCAACCGGCTGGGTCGGAATGGAATGCGTGATCGTGTTCATCGGGAGGGCTTGGACGGAACAGGCGATGGAAACGAGGCCTGGCGTACCGTAGAACGGAGGAAACGACCTTGTGTTCGATCGGCCACGTTCGAAACAGGATCCTGTTCATCGGGAGGGGTCTGCCGTACCGCAAAACGGATGAAACAGACCTCCTACGGTCAAAATGGGGGTCCTGTTGATTGGGAGGGGTGTGGCGTACCACAAAATGGAGGAAACGGACCTCCTACGGTCGTAACGGGGGTCCTGTTGATCGGGAGGGGTGTGGCGTACCGCAAAACAGACGAAACGGACTTGTGTTGGAGCGCTACAGTTGAAACGGGGGTCCTGTTCATTGGGAGGGGTGTGGCGTACCGCAAAACGGGACTCCACGGGATACTGTTCATCTCCACCGTCGACCTCCTCCAGCCTCCACGGGCTACCGTCGACCTCCTCCAGCCTCCACGGGCTCCTGTTCATCCAGCCTCCACCGCGCACTACTCCACCGGCTACTGTTCACTCACCCCTCCACGGGCACCCTTCCACCGTCTACTGTTCATCTAGCCCTCCACACCACGGGGACCTGTTCATCCAGAGGCAACGCCACC
>NC_057804.1:540831515-540843020 GCF_018294505.1 Triticum aestivum | reverse complement strand
CCAGAGGCAACATCGATCGGCTTCAGTTAGCAGCAGTAGCGAAGGAATCGCTCGATCGGGTTCAGTTAACAGCCATCGATTGATCGCTTGGGTTCAGTAACGCGTAGCCTGCAGTGCAATCACTCGGGTTCAGTTAGAGCCCAACGCCTCACTCTCGTTCAGTTAGAGCCAACGCCTCGCACATACGCGCGTACGTGTACGAGAGAAACGCGCATCGATCGGCCCCCGACCTCCCACCGTAACCGGGAACTCCCTGAAATTTTCCTCGCCCTCGCTTCTACCATGATTTTTTCCGTCATGGACGGCCCAAAGAATGTCATGCAGCTGCGTCTCCGGCCCGCCCTGGACAAAAAGCCCATTTTCTGTCATGATTTTTTGTCATAGAAATAGGAGCCCACCACATCTATGATGATACTGGGTTTTGTCACAATTATCGTCACAGAACTGTCATATGTATGACAGAAAAAAATTTGTTCGCCCCAAAATGTCATGGATGTTTTTTTGTAGTGTAATGCTAAAAAAATAAGTTGGAGGGATGAAGCAACCATCATTTCACTTGTTGCTGAATCCGCTTCTCCCTCATCTTCTTCAAATTAATCACGTGTTGCTTCTGCCGTTGTTCTGCCTCATGTGGGACGCGGATCGGCTTGGTAAAGCACTGACACATGGGACCGCATGTTAGCAAACCGCCAGGACAATGTCCTCTAAAAATAAGAAACCTCAACCGCCATCCGCGCGGCAAAATCACCTTCTTTTTACTAATCTTAATTCTATAATTTTTTAGATCAATATAATTGAGATTTGTATAGATAGCACACAGGAGCAAAACCAAGTGGTACAGTTAAGGGCATCCACAATGTGCAGAAAAATGTGAATAGCTTTTGGCATCGTGGGAACCATTGTGGAGGTGCTGCCAAAGCCAAAAAGATGGAACCGAAGCTCCCTGATTGATTGATTGAAGGAATAGAACAATGCAACGTCTCTCCTCTTTCTCCCGTGCTTGGACGCATGTATAGTATAGAGCATAGAGTCTACTCCCCTGCCCCTTCTATAAGAAATCACAAAGCAGTGAGGCGTCAAATCACAAAGCACGGACGAAGCAACCATCATTTCACTCTTCGGTGACTCCGCTTCTCCATCGTCTTCTTCGAGAAACCACCTCACCGCACTAAGCTGGAGAAACGACGCTATTGTGTACTAGTAGTACTAGTACATTTACGCGTCCTTTGGTTCAACGGACTTCCCAGATGCAAATAAGGCGGTTGTCTCGGCTTGCAGGAGGCGCTTGTCAACGACTTACCGTGGTCTCCCTCAATGGTGTTCTCCGTCAAACGCACTTCGCCAAACCACAACGTTCGAGATATCATCGACGTCACCACAATGGGAAGCAAGTCAAACATAGTTACTATCTCCATTTTTTTGTACACAAGGCCAGTATATCAAAATTACAATTTGCAAAAGGCCACTAACACTAATCGAGGCAAAATTGATGGGGTTTGCCTCATACTAGCAACCAAGGACATTAATATACCCTGCATGCATGCGGAAGTGAGAAGGTTGGTTTGCATGGCGCTGCATTAATCAAGCGATGAGGAGTGAGATGGTTAGCTCTTTGGGCTTTGGAGAAAAATATGCATTAATTGACACGTCAAACGAGGATTTGTATCGATTAATCCCGCGAAGGAAAACCCCGCCTTTCTTTTTTAACACTAGTACTCCTAGTACGTACGTACTTATCCTGTTTGGGTCTAGGCCTTGCATTGCCATACTTCGCCACACATTTTTGCCAAGCTTGCCTAAAGTTTTCAAAATGAAAAGGAGGTACACTTGCGCACGGCTGTCGCGGTTGCACCGCACCCTCACACGGTCGCTCCTGCACGCCGCGATCGCACCGCACCCTCACACATTTGCTCCTGCACGACGCAAACTCAACCAAGGGAACGCACCCCCACTAACACGTGTTGTCGCATGTGAACAAACCAAAATCAGCCATCCTACCGCTGACACATAATTTTCGGTCATAGAGTATGTTTATCCAACCGCATGTTGGGGAGTATCCGTACGGCCCGTGCAGTGGTCTGTTGGGGAAGAAGAAGAGGTGAGGAAGAATGGTTAGGAGACGTAAGATATTCATCCAACCGCTTAAAATGGTAGACTGACCCAAGTCAGGCGACTTGCATACCAATATATGTTTTTACACAGCAAAAGATCCATAAAAACAACAACATAAAGAAAAACTATCACTTCTCGCGAAACGAGACGGCCTCGTCGTCTTTGGCTGCCGGTGCGAACCAGCCGTAGCTGCTGACTTGTGTCTCTGCATCGTGGTTGTCCTCGGCCTCCAGCTACTCGTTCACGTGGAGCGTGCGGGCTCTCTGCACGGACAAGATCACCGCCCGATTCAAGTCGAGGACGTCCGGTTCCGCCTGCAGGAGGGCCTCGATGGCAGCGGAATCCGCGTGCTCCGCGTCGAGTCGAGCCTTCGCCGCCCGGTTCAAGTCTAGGACGTCCGATTTCGCCTGCAGGAGGGCCTCGTTGAGAGCGGCATCTGTGCGCTCCACGTCGAGTTGAGCCTCTGCCGCCCGGTTCAACTCCAGGACGTCCGGTTCCGCCTACAGGAGGGCCTCGATGGCAGCGGCATCCGCGCGCTCCGCCTCAAGTTGAGCCTCCACTGCCCGGTTCACATTCACGACATCCGGTTCCGCCTGCAGGAGAGCCTCGATGGCAGCGGCGTGCACGCACTCCGCTCGAGTTGAGCATCTGCCTCCCGTCTCTCCTTTAGTATCGCCAGGTTGAACCGCTGGTCCGCCTGCACCATGGGGAACTCGGATGCCGACACGAAGTCGACGTCCATCGTCTCATACCTATCGGGGGCCTTCTGCGCCGCGACCTCCGCCATGAACATTGGATCAGCTTCCTCCTCCTCGTAGCTTGGCTCCAGAGAACTCGGGGGTTGGCCCGCCACAAAGCGAGCTTAGGAACGGAGGTCTGTGGCGCTGACCGCCGCCGCGATTTCTGCACGGTTTTCTGGTGTCACCATCTTGTAGTACGTCATCTTGTGGCACACTATGGCTTTCCGGCGAACTAGGGGACGCTTGATGCGGGCTAGGGAATCGAAAGTTGGGGGAATGGGATGGAGATTAGGTGTGGTTTTAGGGCAGTGGCTGGCGTAAAAGCAGCGAAGGTTCTGGTGTGAATAGTGGTTCCGGTGACGACCAGTTAATCGGTTTTGACTGTACATCGCTCTTGTCGCGTTCGCATTGTAGCCTGGCACGCTGGACCCTCCATGTCGCTCACCGAATGGAACGCGCTTCGTCTTGCGTTTTCGCTCGCTTGTGGGACCGTAGTTGAAAGCAAACCGACGTCCCTCCCCCTCCCCCGCCCGCGTCATTTATACTACAACTCCCTCCATTTTATGCAGAGTAAATAAAAACAGAGGGAGTATACTACGGATCAGGATCCCCTGATGTGGCCGAACCCATTGAGTAACTGACATGCAGGGCGTAGCAAGCATGGGGTCCGCCAGTAACTGACCTAAAGGAAGGGTAAGGCAGGGATACCTACGTTAGAGTATCCACTTCCACTACTACTCCCTCCTTCCATTTACTATACAGGGCCTAATGCGTTTTTCGAGGCTAACTTTAACCAAATGTTAAGAGTAATAATATATGACATGCAACTTACACAAAGCATACGGTCAAATTCGTGTGTGAAAGGAGCTTCCAATGATATATTTTTCACATTATACATCTCATGTACTAATAATCTTGTCAATAGTCAAATGCGGTTTTTAAAAACGCATTAGAGCATGGTTAATAATATAGCCAATCGATGGCTATAAGGAACTGCCAAGTCATCTATAGCCATCATCTATTATACTAGACCGGCAACGCGCCTTGGCGCGAGGGTGCCGGGCCCAACGATATTGTAAGCCGTGGAAGATCAAACAACATGATGCATTAGTATGAAGGCAAGTTTAACACATGTAACAGAGAACCGATTATAGTGTTCAAGGGTAAGAAGAAACATTTACTCTGTCCAAAAGAATAACATCATTGAGTTCAACAGGCTCATGAGATTATAAAAGCTGGAAGCAAGGTAGCATCCAATTTAGCACATGAGATTATGAAATGTTAATCTCCAAATTCCAAAACCATTCGTCATCAACAACATAATAGAATTAAAATAGGAAAACTTTACATATAGACAATTTTATTATATATAAGAGATTCACAGAGTAAGTAGTCCCATATTAGAACATTCAGTAGCGTGACAAAATAAAAGGAGATGCATGCACATATCAGAATTGAGATTCTCCAAATCCCAAATCTCGGTCATGAAATATATTCTTTATCAGAATTTGAAGTACCACAATGGCGTAATAATCACTGTCAATGTAAGGTACCGCATGCTTTTCTTTCGCTTCATATGAACATAATTTCTCTATTAAATAATCATAGTTGATATCAATGCCCAACCTTGAAAACCACTGCATTAGTAACTCGATGCATTCGTTTTGTCCTCACTTTGTCATAGCAGACACATTTATTACCCCATTCTGATTTTAAAACTCTGCTGCACAAGTTAATATCATGACAATATAAGTGCCAAAGATAATGAAAATGTTTGCTTCTATAAGCTTATAAACATAGGAGTGACATGTGGTGCCCTATCTTGAGTGTATTCTATCAGTAGGCTTGCAAAGATAAGATGACTTCCATGAGAACATCAATGCCAAAATCGTCTGCAGCTCACAAAAATGACCTGTCATAGCAAAAGTAAAGTGTCCTGGTGCAAAGCTATATACATTCATGCATTTTTTCTTATAATTATAGGCAGATTATTAACAAAAGTTCATAGAAAGGTGTAGCGGGCAATAGGTAACTTCCCATGTAGAGTTTATGTCCAGGAAAGAAGAGAAAAGGAGGTGCAGCACCACAATACATAATTTATTAGACTAAAGAGCACTACAATATCACAATAATTTGAAGGAGCAATTGTATGCCTAATCATGATCTAAACAGATGTGACTTTGGTACATGTATTTCTTTGATCATTTTTCATCTAAATTATCATGATCTTAAAATTATGACGGTCCAGTTTGATTATAATCAACTAAATCAACCAGCTATGCAAGCATGATAGTTATTAACATAGAGACACATCACGCCAGTTCTAAATTTAGTGACAGGTGCTTACTGTATTTTCAAAGATTGACTGCATCTTATTAGAATCAAGAAATACATGTATACACGAGCAGCTAGTGCTCCCAGGGAACTGGATTAAGCTTATGCAGCGCCATGAATATCTAAATATACATTATACTGAATATATACGATGGATTTACTTTGGTTTTTCAGCTGTCGTGCTCAAAAGTTCTAAACCTGACTTATATTCTACAAAAATATTTACTTGGCATGATCCATTGTGTTGTTGCAAATATAAATATATATGTTTAATCAATCATTTGTACATCTCTAACCTCTACGATCTAGCCATGATTTACTATGTAATTACAAAGTTCTTAACTTTCTCTTCATTTATAATTAGAACATGACACACTACTTTATAATGCTCTAGTTATCTATGTATAGAAAGCTTATATGCGTGCAGTATATATGATCCAAGCAGGATAAAGCATCAACAAAAAGAGATGGAATTACCTACGTGATTATGCATAGCAATCAAGGTGCATATTTGTATGTAACTAAAAAATGGGCAATCTTGAATAGACTTGAGGGATTAGAAACCAAACTCAATTCATTCTTGCAAGAAAGTAATTAACAAATTTACTGGGCAGATCCACTTGTGGCATCACTCTTGCTAGCTAATAACCATGATAGATAATACACGACGATCCTTCCCAATTGTTGCAACAAACCAAGAGGAAAATAGCTCAATTAGCCAATTCGCTCACCAAAAAGAAGAAAGAAGAAATAAAAATCCAAGAACTCGAATTTACACTGCAATGGGTGAATCGATAAAAAAACACAAACGTGTAGCCGCACAATACGCCTCTAAAGTACAGAAGGTGGCTCAATGGTGACCTTAATGAACCATTACAAATGCAGGCCCCATAAAAACATAACCATCTTCTGATAATTAAATGTGTGCCTTGGCGTGCCCGTCAGGACAGTGGATGGTTGGGACGATAAAAATGCACGTATGAAGAAACAAAAAATACTGAAGATGACAAAACAGGGAAAGATAGAACAAACAGAGAATGCATTTAGAACCAAGATGTCCTGATATAATAGAAGGTCAAACATAGGCCTTTATGAAATAATAACTACATGCAAATACCAAACAAACAATATATGATTACCCTCCTCTATATTTTAAGAAGAAAGACCACATGGTACCGATATACTGATAACTACAATAAAGTAAATTAAGTGGCTTGCCTATAGGTGACTTGCAACATTTTCCCTAATGAGTTTCTCAACATTCATGAGCTCGAGTATCTATTTTGGCACAGCTTATGCATCAATGTGAAGAGATATTCTAGCAAAGCAAAGAGAGACGTTATAGCTAATAATCAGTGTTCTAAAGCATGTATTCTAAAGCATTTGGAAGGGATCATTTTATTCCCTTTTACCTTCTACATTACAGCAACAAATATTATTTTGAACATGTATCATTAAAGGGCAAGCAAGCTCTATTCGGTTAGTTCAGAACCACTTCAAGTAGTGATTTTGATAATGAGCTCATCCTGCAAAAGATATCCTCCCATCCTCCCATAAAATATTGTGGTAATCATGTCGGAGTTATGAGAAAGGATCTTGACATGTAGCAACAATTAATTCTTTAGGTTCCTTTGACAGCAATGCAAGTTTCTAAACATGTCAGGCCGAGAACAGATCTTGAGGTTCAGCATATCCCTTAGCTTTCTCATTGATAAGAATTTCTTAGACATGTTTGTTATACGCTATTTTCTGATTAAAGAGAAACATCAAGCATCTAGCATAATTTTCTGATTGAAGAGAAACATCAAGCATCTAGCCGAACAGGGCATCTAATTATATTATTTTTAAAGAATGGATCATTGGCTATCCTTGATTGGCAAATTAACTCGATACCTCCAGGAAAAGAACCTGTCATGACACATTATGCACTAAAAAGGCAAAAGGCGACCATATAGGGTACATAATGTTTGCAGTCCGTCGGCTTTACCAAACACTAAAAAGGGGTGAGCATAAATACACCTCGCTAATCCCATGGAGGCACTTTTCACAAAAAATCAAGAAATGAAAATAGACAAAACAAATCTTCAAACCACCTCGAGTTTATCTCGGGTACAATTAGGAAGTAGCGGAAATGAATAACTCAATCTGACATCCTCTCATACCAGGAAAATAGATGGTAAGGGGACAACAAGCTTCCAGTACAAATATCATATGGACATCTGAGAAAGAAACCTATGTAGTGCATACATTTTTACCAATATATATGTGGGACAGACACGTGCCTAAAAGAGGGCAAATTCGAGAGTGGAAACTTGTACAACATAGTAAGGAGTAAACACATAAACAGAGAAAGCATTTAAGCACACTTATTCACACCTTGCCTGATTCAGTGCTATACCAGTTCTCACCAAAGCAAATTCAGCCTATACATTGCGTCTATCATTAAGTAGAGAAGAAGATCATAAAGAAACAAAATAAAGGCATGCACCTGCATCATATCCCGCCTTGTATTGATATATGAATATGAAAGCCTCCAATAATTAAAGAATACACATGCTTTCCCTATCCAACCTCGTGGTCCAGCGCTAAGGCCACTGCACAGCAAAGACAACAAGATATTGATTTGTATCACCTAAATAATAGTATTAGAAAACATTACCTAAATACATATGCTTCTTATTATCACTCAAAAGTACTTGAAACTAAAATTACAGAAGAACATTTATCTCCTAAGAGTGTAACCTAACCACATGCTGAAGCAAACTATCATAATTTTTGGAAGTTTCATCATTTTCCAAACTTATCATTTTCTCCTCTCATCTCAAAACTATCATAAATCCATATCTTCAGTCTAAAATGGTCAAATTTCTTCATAAAGCAATCAACCAAGACAAGTACTACCTTTGTAACTAAATACAATACATTTTTGCTGTTCAAATTGAACTACAAAGACGTTTTATATTTGGTTACGGAGGGAGTATCTTTTAAGCATGAGTATAGATACGACATCAGAAGCTCTGTCACAGAAAAAAAACATGGAAATGTTTCAAGAATTATCAAGACTAAACAGCAAACACGAGTTGTGTGCAGATTGTAGATCTTGTAAAGTATAACATCTAGATGAAAAATCAAAATTACTATGTGGTACATCATGAGTTGTTAAGAAAATAAAGATGTGGTCCAAAAATCCAGAAGATTACCCAATGAACCTACAAAACTCACTTTGTTGCAATTATAAACATAAAGAATAATAAAGTATCTTAGAAGAAAAAATACTAAACATGATCTAGACGATATAGAAGTAAATCATCCTACCCTAATTGCCAAAGAGAATGTTGATTTACTAACCACACGCTAAATGAACAAACATAAGCGTCTGTGAAACCGTTGACCTGAGTGGTGGTGCTTCCATGGGCCAGCCTAGTGAACAATCGACCATGGAGGAGAAGCATATGATGTACCGTTGGGCAGTACAGAGACAACATGGGGAGGTCAAGGATGAAGGCGACGAACGCCGATGGTGTTGCTTTCACCTGGTGGAGGGAAGTAGAGGACATGGACAATGGTAAATATTTGGACTCAAAGCATGAAAAAAACATCACATGCTCCAGAAATGCATAGAAAATAATGTCTGAAGCCTTCACAAAGCAGCTTTTGTAAAAGCATATGCATTGGCTTGATAAATCCAATATTGGATGCATAATGTTAAACTCAATTTGATCATTAGTGTAATCCAGAATTGTATGGCATTCACTGCAGGCATCCATTAAGATCACTTAATCAATTTGTATCCGGAAGCAACTTAAAAGTCCAACACAGTGCAGGCTTTTTTTGTACAAAATGATTATAGGTTGAGACTGAAACATTTTATTTTTCTATAACACACACAAGCATGTATATCATTATAGAAGCGCACGTCCATGTCATTATGATACAACAAGCAACAACAGTCCACCACTAAGTGCCGCTACGGTGGCTGCTCAGGCACACTCCACCTAAACAACCACCCAAAATGATCACTGAAATCCCAATTCAGCAGCCCAGCCAATGGCATGCTTTGGCTCAACTACTCAAAGGGTTCACCAGATTAGATATGTTTAATTCAGTGTCGAAGTAGAATATCTTAGCTAAGAGACACAAAAAATTACATAACATGATAAGTTTAGTTCTACAAACTCAGTTCATCAACACATCACTGATAGTAGCAGTCCTAAAGGCAAGAACAAATACCAATGTTTTCAACTTGATGCTATATACGGAAAATGGCTTGATTTGCCAGTGTTCGGACATCAATAAATCGATAGTCCAAGCGTGTGTCCTGACCAACATGGACAAGTGGCACTCCCTTCTGCAAAACAACAAGATACCATTAGTTGAACCCAGATATCATCATCGAAGATTGGAGCAACAATCTGTATCCTCCTCCTTTATGCATTCAAAGAGGAGGCAAGCAAATATGCAGATTGTGCAGATTGACATACTAATTCAGCTATTGCCAACTCCTCAACACTCCATCTGGCATCCTCCATGCTGATTGGTAGCTTCGGGTCAGCCCTGTTGATGCAAGCTTCCTGACCTGAATATCCACCTGCCAGCCATCAAATGGAATTACAAATAACTACTGTGGTGTGTATGCCAGCCCACAATTCGAACAGTCAACAGACAAAGGGGACCTGCAATGAAACGAGATCTCAAACTAATAAAAGATGGGTAAACAAACGGAACATCTTCCTCTCTGCCTCCTCCTCATCTTCATGGCACTCACATGCTGCGGCGTACAAGCAAGATAAGGCGAGGGGGTGGGCTGACCTCACATCCTCTCAGCCATCCCTGTAGCGGGCCTCGTTGGCGAGGACAGCTTGTCGAGGAACTCGGGCTCCTTGTTGCCGGTGTCCATGTTCCTGGCCTTCTTGGTCGGCTGCGCCATGCGCCTCTTGGTCGCCGCCGCCGCGTGCCCCTCCTCCTTCTGCTGCTCCCCGGAGGTGGCCGTCTCCTCGTCCTCCCCGAGCGCGAGCTCCTCCTCGGCGACAGGGATGGGGCAGGGAGGTGGTGTAGGGGTTGGAAGGAGAGAGAGAGAGAGAGAGAGAGAGAGAGAGAGAGAGAGAGAGAGAGAGGGGGGGAGGCGCGGGTGGGGAGGAGGCCGGGCAGCGGCGGGGAAGGAGGAGAGAAAGGCCTAGATGGGGAGGACGCCGGGCGGCGACAGGGAAGGAGCAGATGGAAACGCGGGTGGGGAGGAGGAGGCGGCGCGAGCGGGAGAGGAGCCGACCAGGGTTCACCACGGGAGCTAGCCTTTTATACCCCGTGCGAGTGAAATGACGAAACTGCCCCCAACGAGGCAGACTATTTACGAGTGGTGGCATGAAATGGGAGTAACTATTCATTCTAGTAGTAACTTTTTTATCCAACGAACGAGGTCATTACAGGGGTCGATCCGACGGCCCAGATCCGATCAAGCCACCCGATCCGACGGCCAGGAATACCAAATCATTGTGGAGCCGTGTGAGGTGCTTCATCTCTTATTTCTGGATGCACTCATACAGTAGTGTGGGCTATAAGGTTAGTTATTTCCCGCAAAAAAATAAGGTTGGTTATTGTATTAGTACTTTTTTCCATTTCCTCTCTATCTCTTTCTTCATATTTATTGTATTTAACTAGGAATGCGTATATATCTAGGCTCTTGCATGAGAGCTCACTCCCCCTACTTTTTCACATCTCTCTCCTCCACATAGGCCCTATATAAATGGAAGGAGGGAGTACTACTATGAGCACTCCATACTCTAGTACAGATGTTGTCAGTACTCCACTAGTACTATTGAACAGGGAGCTTAAATAAAGTTACTATTGGACTGGCTATACGTGGCGAAATCCTAGTAGGAAGAGCATGCGCGAGAACAAGCACATTCACGTGGTTGAAAACAAATTGGAAACCATCTCGAGTACAAATCTAGGAGTACGTACATATCTAACAATATTGATTGGGTGTTGTTGAATGTTGATACTTTTTTCTGTAAGTTTGATCAAAGTAGAGATACTTTAACTACACATAAAACTTAATTATATGTAAACTAGAAAGGATAGGAGGGAGTATATTGTACGTTCAAAAACAAAATGAACATTGAATACCCTTTATATATGATTTGCAGATGCTATGATCACCGGTTCAAAATTTTGAATCCGCCTTAGGTATCACACATGCCCCCACTCGTTCTCTCTCGATTTCATCTCGGGGTCCGTAGATCAATTGAAAGAGGACTAGGGTGGGTACAATACGTTCGTTTCGCTTATGAACGTACAATATACTCCATTTGAACCCCACAGA
>NC_057804.1:540818577-540831154 GCF_018294505.1 Triticum aestivum | reverse complement strand
ATCTCCTTGTGTTGGGGATATAACTATTTGTGTAAGCCGCCCAGGAGGGGCCAGGTTACGCAAAGGAGGACTCACCAGAAAGAAGCCCAAGACCCAGCATGAGGATGGCAGTTCAATCGAGGGCCTAAAGCCCACCGGCGACTGGAGGCCCGTTGTAGTAAACCGCCACAATGGCATGACTTGTATTGTAAGGTAGATTTAACTAGTCACCGAGCCGGACAATGTTATAAGCCGGCCGGGACTCTGTAAGCCGTAGGGCGCCAACCCGTGTATATAAGGGGGTGACTCGCTGGTGGTTAAGGGTAAGAAACAACTCATCGAGGACCGGGCATAGTGTATCTCGCTCCCTGGTCATCGAAACATCAAGCAATACCAACCCAACTAGACGTAGGCCTTACCTTCATCGTAAGGGGCCGAACTAGTATAAACCTCTCATGTCCCTTCTCCCAATTAACCCCTTCAAGCTTCCTAGTTGCGATGGCTCCACGATTAAGTCCTTTCACTAGGACATCTGACGTGACAATTCCACGACAGTTGGCGCCCACCGTGGGGCCAGCGCATGATGGATTTGAGTTCTTGAAGGGAAACTTCGAGGGGCTCAAGGGATATGCAGTAGGCCGGATGACCAAAGGTCGTCGCGGCAAGATCTACATCAACGACGAAGGCTGGGGCCCCGACGTAGGCTCAATTGAGTATGGATACAGGGTCCCCTTCGGCGGGATCCACGTCTTCATCGGCTGGATTGGTGAGCCGGGCCCTGAGCCGGACAACTGCACCGACCTCGTCGAGACGGCTCAGCGTGCGAAACCCGCCCAAGCTCAACCCGGCGTGAAGCGTGTTTTTGTTGGCTGCATCCACGCTGAAGAACTTTCTGAAGGATCTGAAGGTGGTGGTGAGACGGCCGTTCTCTCTGACGGTGATTCGTCCGCCGGCTCAACAGATTCGCTGTATCAAGTGCAAGATGGTGTGCTTGGGGGCTGTTCCGATGGCTCCAGTATTCCGGACCCCTGTGAGTCACCAAATTGGGCAGGAGTTTTCATGGTTGGAACTTAGCCCGGCCAAAATTCTACAGCCGCTGCAGCAATTACGTCCGGGATAGGGGCAGCCGGGGCAGGAGGCCATATGCGCCCGTCGGCTCAAGTGTTGATAGATCTCATGGATAAGCTTACGGCCCTGTTAACCGCCACGGTTATTCTTGCGAATAAAGATGAGCATGATGCAGAGGTGGCGCAGGTGCGTGAGGAAATAGCTAGGGCCAAGGAGACCTTAGCAGCTGAGGATACCAGGTTAGCCACGAAACGGGCGGCTTTGGATGCACGGGCGCAGCAGCTCCAGTCAGAGGCTTGCCAGCTTACGATGAGCCTGAACGCATCTAATGAGGTGATGAGAAGGAGGCGCCAGAAAACTCAGTCCCGTTTTCCTCCGACTTACGACCCTCGGGTTCTATTTGCTACACCCGGAGCCGGCCCAAGTAACCCGCCAGATGCAAATCAGTTTATGACAGCCGGAACAGGAGGACCGGTTCAGCCTCGGGAGATGTAACTCCTCGTGGAAACATGGCGCCGCCTTGTTATGTGTCGGTACCGCCGGGTCACTTTTCCAACCCCATGGAGAATTTACTTGCACCATCAGCGCGTCTGGCGGCTCTACCAGTGGAAGGTGATGATCCAACAGCGGTGGAGACCCGGAGGATTAGGGAACTTGTCCAGACGGCCCTGGCTCAGGAAGAGACTTATTCTTATAGTCAGGACATGATTCACTCAACTCCTCCGCCTTGGTTAGCACCGCCACGCCAAAACCGGAGCCCGAGTTACAGCAAGCACATGGAGTCAGAAGCTTTGTCGAGAAATGCCCAGGGTCGGAATCCGTCCGGTGGCTATAACCCGGTGCAGGATCGGGTACGTCAGGAGGATGAGCGCGCGGCTCAGCAGGCGGCTCAACAGACGGCTCATCAAGATTACCCGGAGTATCCAATGGCTTCCATTGAGACGGGGGTGGCCACTAGAACCGGCGGCGTTCCTTGTTTGGTGCCGGCTCTACGTAATGTATGCCTTGCGAAGGACTTCAAGGGGCCTCGAAAGGTGCCGAATTACACGGCCGACTTACAGCCAGGAGCATGGATCGAGAGCTATGAGATGGCCATGGAGTTGTTGGAGGTCAGTGATGCAGCAATGGCTAAGTATTTTACAATGATGTTAGATGGAATGGCCCGGTCCTAGTTAAAGGGCATGCCCCCCAATTCCATTGATTCTTGGGCAGAGCTAAAAGACAGCTTCATCTAGAACTTCAAGGACACTTGCAAGCAATCCATGTCGATTGTGGATTTGACGAATTGTAAGCAGGAGGAGGGTGAGTCCACGACTCACTGGGTGCGCCGGGTTAAGAAGATAATACATTCATCTGACAAGATGGATGCTGGCTCTGCATTCCTTATGTTGGAAAAGAATTGTCGCTTTGAGCCGCTGAGACAGAAGCTGGGGCGTCTTAAGCGTGATTGCAACGATATGGGTATGCTGATGGCCGCTTTAGTTAAATACGCCGATTATGATAGCACCAAGGATCCCGCGTCTGATGAGGAAAAGACAGGGGAGGGAAAGAAGAATGGCAAGGGAAAAGGGCAGCAGCATAACTCGACGAATCAAAGCGGCAACAAGCGTAAGGCCGATGGTAACCCGGAGTTTGTAGCCAATGCCAATGCACAGAGGCGTAAGGGAAAGCCGCCCCGATATGGCGGGTCAGGCCCATCTCTTGAGCAGTTACTCAATGAGCCACGCCTGAAACACGGCACCCGGGAACGACCTGCCACCCACTTATGGAAAGACTGTGCGATCATGAAGGCTTTTAAGAATTCTAACACATTTGGTGGCAATCATGGGTCGGGCGGCGGCTCAGGAGCTGGCGGTTCTCATGGCCCGGGTGGCGGTTCCAATTCCGGCTTTCAGGGACATCAGGGTGGTCATAATCAACAGCAATCTGGTCAAGGGGAACAACAACAGCAGCAATCGGGTTATCAAAGCCATCCGAAGCAGCTGAATGATGGGCAGTATCATGTGTTTACCACTAGCTTGTGCAAACGTGACCAGAAGGTTCATAAGAGGGCTGTAAATTTTATTGAGCCAGTGGTTCCTCGTTATTTAAGATGGTCAGAACAGCCCATTGTGTGGAGCAGGGAAGATCACCCCATCCGAGTTGATAATCCAAGTCAGTTAGCCTTGGTAGTAGCACCTCAGGTTGGTGGCTATAAATTCACTAAGGTACTCATGGATGGAGGTAGCAGCATCAATATCCTCTATTATGAGACCTTCCAACGCATGGGGTTAACTGATAAGAATTTGAAGACGTCTAACACCGTTTTTCATGGAGTGGTCCCTGGCAAGTCGGCGTACCCAGTTGGTAAGATCGAATTGGAAGTGGCCTCTGGAGACGATTATGACTCCAGAGCTAAAAAATTAACCTTTCAAGTGGTCAAAATCAGGAGTCCTTATCATGCTCTGTTTGGACGGCTGGCTTATGCCAAGTTCATGGCACGACCGTGCTATGTTTACTTACAGCTTAAGATGCCGGGTCACAAAGGTACCATCACCGTGCATGGAAGTCGGAAGGTAGCTCTGGAATGTGAGGAGGGCGACGCGGCTTATGCTGAGTCTGTTTGCGCAGCGGAGGAACCGAAGTTTTATCAAAACAACGTTGACCCTGCAGATATGACCTCTCCGAAAAAGCCAACCACCGAGCATGACCCGGCGATGAAGTTTAAATCGGCTGCTGAAACCAAGCTTGTGGATTTCAACCCGGCTGATTCGTCTAAGCAGTTCAGTATCAGTGCTAATTTGGATCCGAAATAGGAAAGCACGCTCATCGAGTTCATCCGTGAGAACTGGGACATCTTTGCATGGAAACCTTCTGA
The DNA here is from genome assembly GCF_018294505.1 of Triticum aestivum. Taxonomy (NCBI): domain Eukaryota; kingdom Viridiplantae; phylum Streptophyta; class Magnoliopsida; order Poales; family Poaceae; genus Triticum; species Triticum aestivum. The sequence continues at coordinate 540,827,250 of NC_057804.1, read as the reverse complement.
CATGCCAGGTGTACCGAGAGAACTCACTGAGCACACCCTTAATATTGATCCAAAGTATAAGCCAGTCAGGCAGTTTCTTTGATGATTCAACGAAGAGAGGCGACAAACTATTGGAGAGGAAGTCGCCCGGCTCTTGGCCGTCGGGTTTATTGTTGAAGTTTTTCACCCGGAGTGGTTGTCTAACCCGGTGCTCGTGCTCAAGAAGAACGGCACCTGGCGGATGTGTGTGGATTACATAGACTTAAATAAAGCTTGTCCGGCTGATCCCTTTGCCCTCCCCCGTATTGATCAGATCATTGATGCTACGGCGGGTTGTGAGCGTTTAAGCTTTTTGGATGCTTACTCTGGTTATCATCAGATCAAGATGGCAGTTAAGGACCAGGAGAAGACAACTTTCATCACTCCATTTGGAGCCTTCTGTTATGTATCTATGCCGTTTGGGCTCAAGAGTGCTCAGGCGACTTATCAGCAATGTGTGCAGAACTGTCTCCATGATCAAATTGGGTGCAATGTTCATGCTTATGTGGATGATATCATAGTGAAGTCCAGGGAGAAAGAAACCTTGATATCTGACCTAAAGGAGACTTTTGATAATCTCCGGGTTTATAAAATGATGCTTAACCCAGAGAAGTGTGTATTTGGTGTACCTGCAGGCAAGCTTTTGGGTTTCTTGGTTTCAAACAGGGAAAATGAAGCTAATCCGGAGAAGATCAAGGCAATTACCTCTTTGGCTAAACCGGCGTGCATCAATGATGTTCAGCGACTGGCAGGTCGTGTTGCTGCTTTAAGCCGGTTCATAAGCCGGTTAGGTGAGAAGGCCCTGCCACTGTATCAAATGATGAAGAAGACATACACCTTTGTCTGGAGTGATGCTGCTAACACTGTCTTTGAAGATTTAATGAGGCAGTTGTCTGAGCCACCGGTCCTTGCGGCTCCCATTGATAGAGAACCGCTGCTGTTGTATGTGGCTGCTAACTCATGAGCTGTCAGTGTTGCCATCATGGTGGAGCATAAGGAGGCAGGCAAGGAGCATCCGGTTCAACTGCCGGTTTACTACATCAGCGAGGTGCTCATTGAGTCTAAACAAAGATATCCACATTGGAAGAAACTTGTTTATGGCGTGTTCATGGCAAACCGGAAGCTGAAGTAGTACTTCCAAAGTCATCCTATAATGGTGGTAAGTTCTGCCCCTTTGGGAGACATCATTCAGAACAGGGAGGCCACATGAAGAATCGCCAAATGGGCTATTGAGCTTGGGCCTTATGGTTTTAAGTATATGCCACGTACCGCCATTAAGTCTCAAGCCTTGGTGGAGTTTATCAATGATTGGACAGAGTTGCAGGCACGTGAGGAGAAGTCAGATAATACATATTGGACAATCCACTTTGATGGGTCCAGGCAGTTAGAAGGCTCGGGGGCTGGAGTTGTTTTAAGCTCTCCTCGAGGTGACAAATTTCGTTATGTGCTCCGAATTATGTTCCCCTGTACTAACAATGCAGCTGAATACGAGGCCTTGCTCCATGGTCTCCGGATGGCCAAAGAGACGAATTTGAGCCGGGTAAAATGCTTGGGCCACTCCGATCTCGTGGCTAAACAGGTGTCAGGCAAGTGGGACTCTAAGGATCCCCTTATGGAGGCTTACCGTCGTGAAGTAGATGCTGTGGCTGGGCACTTCAAAGGGTATCAAGTGGAGCACGTTGATCGAAGAAAGAATAAGGCGGCTGATGCGTTAAGCCGATTGGGATATCAACGTAAGCCGGTGCCGCCTAACACCTTTCTCGACGTTTTGCATAACCCTTCTGTCAAGATACCTACAGAGGAAGAACTGGCAGTGCCAGACCCAAAGGCATAGTTGGTGGCCGCGCTTCCCATCATCCCGGATTGGACATTGCCATACTTGGCTTATATGACCCGGGAAGAGTTGCCTGAGGATGAGACTTTGGCAAGAAAAATCGTCAGGCAGTCCGAATCCATGACAATTGTTAATAGCGAGTTACATCACCTCAGTGTCACAGGGGCATTCCAGCGTTGTGTGTCGCCTACAGAGGGTCAAGAGATACTTTGAGAGATCCATGAAGGAGATTGTGGTCATCATGCCGGCTCAAAATCTCTTGTGGCCAAGGCTTTCCGTCATGGTTTTTATTGGCTAACGGCCCATGCTGATGCAAAGGATCTTGTCAGCAAATGTGATGGATGTTAAAAATTCTCACGACGAGCTCATGTGCCGGCTCAAGAGTTGAGGATGATTCCAATTACTTGGCCATTTGCGGTCTGGGGGCTTGACATGGTGGGACCTTTCAAGAGGTCTAAGGATAAAAAGACACACCTCCTGGTGGTGGTGGACAAATTCACAAAGTGGGTCAAGGCAGAGCCGGTCAGTCAGTGTGATGCAGCCACAACAGTTCAGTTCATCAAAAAGGTGATCTTTCGTTTTGGTTTTCCACACAGCATCATAACTGATAATGGCACTAATCTCTCCAAGGGTGCCATGGAAGAGTTCTGTCAACGAGAACATATCCGGCTTGACGTCTCGGCTGTTGCTCATCCTCAATCCAATGATCAAGCAGAAAGAGCTAATCAGGAGATCCAGAGGGGTATCAAACCACGGCTCTTGGTCCCCTTACAGCGGACTCCGGGTTGTTGGGTGGAGGAGTTACTGAGAGAGTCCTGGATTAGGGGGTGTCCGGATGGCCGGACTAAGACCTTTGGCCGGACTCCTGGACTATGAAGATACAAGATTGAAGACTCCGTCCCGTGTCCGGATGGGACTTTCCTTGGCGTGGAAGGCAAGCTTGGCGATACGATATGAAGATCTCCTTCCATTGTAACTGACTCTATGTAACCCTAGCCCTCTCCGGTGTCTATATAAACCGGAGAGGTTTAGTCCGTAGGACGAACAACAATCATACCATAGGCTAGCTTCTAGGGTTTAGCCACTCCGATCTTGTGGTAGATCTACTCTTGTACTACCCATATCATCAATATTAATCAAGCAGGAGTAGGGTTTTACCTCCATCGAGAGGGCCCGAACCTGGGTAAAAACATCGTGTCCCTTGTCTCCTGTTACCATACGCCTAGACGCACAGTTCGGGACCCCTACCCAAGATCCGCCGGTTTTGACACCGACATTGGTGCTTTCATTGAGAGTTCCTCTGTGTCGTCGCCTTTAGGCCCGATGGCTTCTTCGCTCGTCAATCGCGATGCGGTCCGGGATGAGACCTTTCTCCCCGGATAGATCTTTGTATTCGGCGGCTTCGCACTGCGGGCCGACTCGTTTGGCCATCTTGAGCAGATCTAAAGCTACGCCCCTGGCCATCAGGCCAGGTTTGAAAGCTTAAACTACACGGCCGACATCCGCGGGGACTTGATCTTCGACGGATTCGGGCCACGACCGGGCGCGCCACACTGTCTCGATGGGCATGATCTAGCTCTGCCGCCGGACAGCGACCAGAGCGCCGCTCAGGTGTTCACTCCGACCATTAGTTTGGAGCCGACTGCGCTAGCCAGGGACGGACGGTTGGATGCCGCCCCAGGAGCCGCAATCTCTGCGGCGATAGAGCCGAATACCAGCCAAGTCCTTTGCAAGGCCGGTAACTCCAAGGTGCCGGACTCTGTTCCAGACTCTGAATATTCCGCACCCCTTTCGATCGAACCCGATCGGGCTCCAATCATGGAGTTCACCGCCGCGGACGTCTTTCAGCACTCGCCCTTTGGCGATATCCTAAATTCGCTAAAGTCTCTCTCTTTGTCGAAAGAAACCCGGCCGGACTACGGTCGGGGTGGTTGGGATGCGGACGATGAAGTTCGAACCCCACCCACCACCCACTTTATAGCCACTGTCGACGATCTAACCGACATGCTCGATTTTGACTCCGAAGATATCGATGGTATGGACGCCGATAAAGGAGACGATCAAGAACCAGCACCTATAGGGCACCAGAAAGCCACCTCATCATACCATGTATGCATGGTGGACACATACAACAGAAACGACAACGAGGACCAAAAGGATGCGGCCAGGGATCGCTCCCCCGAAAAACAATCAAAGCGGCGGCGTAAGCGCAAGGCCAAGCCCCACCTCGACAAAGACCCAGCCATAGAGTAGGGTGACTCAACGGACGATGAACATGCCGTCGAGCATCCGTCCAAACAGGGCGGACAATCCGAACAACCAATCCCCGGGAAAGATAATAGCCCAGACGACCTCACACCAGACAAATTGCTGGAACATCAGAACCTCCACCAAAGGCTCGTCGCCACTGCATGTAGCCTGAGAAAGCAGAAGCGGAGGCTCAAGACAGCGGAAGATGCACTTAGGATCAGATGGGGCAAAGTACTCAATACCGCACACAAGTACGGCAGTAGTCGCCACACAAAGAGCTATCCGAAGCGGAAACTACTACCGGAATTTGACGAAGAGGCCATAAAGCCCCCACAGTCAAAAAATAAGGAAGCCACAAGGTCGGATAGATGACCCTACGATCAATCTCACGCATCAAAGGACGCCGCACTCAATATGGCGCGCGATCCGTCCAAGAATTCGCATCAGAAAACTGGCCCAACCAGATCCATCTATAGGCCAAGAAAGCAAGCTCCAGTGAGTGATGCAACGCAAAAAATACCCGAACATCGCGGCACGCCTAAATACAGGGGCGCCGCTGTCACGCCCAATATGCGACCCTATCCAAAAGGAACTCGAAGGTCCCACCAAGGATAGACCCGCATATTGCAACGCTTTTGCAAGGTGGATATCATTACATCAACATTACATAATAGATGGGGATACATACAAGAGGCATACAATGCCACACGAATACAACATCACAATACATCAGAGCATCATCCGACTACGGATGAAACACAAACAGAAACTCAAACGACATCCACCCTGCTAGCCCAGGCTGTCGACCTGGAACCTATCCCCTGATCGAAGAAGCAGAAGAACTCCAATACAAGCAAACATCGCTCTCGCGTCATGATCATCGCAGAACCTGCACCTGCAACTGTTGTTGTAGTAATCTGTGAGCCATGAGGACTCAGCAATCCCATTACCATGGGTATCAAGACTAGCAAAGCTTAAAGGGAAAGGAAGGGGTAAAGTGGTGAGGCTGCAACAGCGACTAAGCATGACATGGTGGCTAACATACGCAAATAAGAGCGAGAAGAGAGCAAGCGGAACGGTCGTCAACTAGTAATGATCAAGAAGTGATCCTGAACTCCTACTTACGTCAGGCATAACCCAGAAACCGTGTTCACTTCCCGGACTCCGCCGAAAAGAGACCATCACGGCTACACACACGGTTGATGCATTTTAATTCGGATCTGGTGTCAAGTTATCTACAACCGGACATTAACAAATTCCCATCTGCCTATAACCGCATGCACGGCTTTCAAAATATTATACCCTGCAGGGGTGTCCCAACTTAGCCCATGATAAGCTCTCGCGATCAACGAAGGATATACCTTCTCCCAAGAAGACCCGATCAGACTCGGAATCCCGGTTTACAAGACATTTCGACAATGGTAAAACAAGACCAGCAAAGCCGCCCGAATGTGCCGACAAATCCTGATAGGAGCTGCACATATCTCGTTCTCAGGGCACACCGGATTGTCCAAAGTTCCGGTAGGCCAGCCCAGAGTTGCCCCTGGTGGCCACCGGCGGTTGACAGGTTGGACCAACACTCACGACGAGCACTGGCCCGGGGGGGATAAAATAAATATGACCCTCGAGAGCGCGACTCCCAAGGGAAAAAGGGCTAGGTGAGGCAAATGGTAAAACCAAGGTTGGGCCTTGCTGGAGGAGTTTTATTCAAAGCGAAATGTCAAGGGGGTCCCATAAATCACCCGACCGCGTAAGGAACGCAAAATCCAGGAACATAACACCGGCATGACGGAAACTAGGGCGGCAAGAGTGGAACAAAACACCAGGAATAAGGCCGAGTCTTCCACCCTTTACCAAGTATATAGATGCATTAATAATATAAGAGATATTGTGATATCCCAACCAAAATCCTGTCCACCATGGAGAAATCTTCAACTTCACCTGCAACTAGCAACGCTATAAGAGGGGCTGAGCAAAAGCGGTAACATAGCCAAACAACGGTTTGCATAGGAAAGGTGTCAAAGGTTAGAGGTTCATGGTAATATGGGAGGCTTGATCAGCAGAAGATAGGTAATGCGGCATAGCGATAGAACGAAGCAACTAGCATAGCAATGATAGTAGTGAGATCCAGGGTAGCGGTCATCTTGCCTGAAATCCCGCAAGGAAGAAGAACGAGTCCATGAAGAAGATGAAGCCACGAAGACGAACCAAGCGTAGACGAGCGAATCCTCACGATCGCAACGAAACAGGAACTATCGAGAAGAAACACACAACAAGGTAAACACACCACACATGAACAAGGCATGATGCATGACAAGCATGATGCAAGACAAGACTACATGAAGCTACTCATGGAAAGAGATGATGCAAACAAGAACAACACATCAAGGCAAGTTTAAATGAGGCCGGGAACAACATATAACAATTCCGGTAAGTCCTCAAATGCATATTTCGAAAATGGTCCAGATCTGAATAAACCTTATATTCAAGTTGTTAAACAGCAAGTTAAGATGCAACAAGATGATCTACATGAAATTCTAGTCAAGTTACATATAAAGTTCATTTAGTTCGGAGCTACGGCCTAGAAGATATGAGCAAAACAAGATAAACATGGCATTGATGCAAAATACATACAAACATCAAGCAAACGCACCAAAACAAGGATGCAACATGATAATATGAAACTACATGCAAAATCAAGCAAGTTTCATATAGAGCACACTCAAAACGGAGCAACGATTCAACACACACACATGAAACAAGTTTAAAGGACAAGCTGTCCAAAATAGCAACTAGGCATATTGCAAGCATCAAAACAACAAGCTACAGTACCACAATATAATAACAAAAGGCATGGGCATGATGTACAGGTAAATCATTACAAAACATGAACACTGAGCTATCTCTAGAAATCACTAGAACACGCTCAAACACACATGGTAAGATTGCAAGTAATAATAATTCAGACTTTGCAGAAAATAACATCAGGTTGCAATGTTCAGAGCTATCAAACAACATGTTACAGGAACTTATCATGGTAAACAAAGGCATAGAATGAACCTACTAATTGCATAGATCAAAAGTCCCTTACTGACCATAAGCCAAAAAGGATCAGAAAATATGATGGCACCCACGTAAACATGGCAAGTTATAATACAGATTCAAACATGGCAGAAACAGAATTATGAAGGCATGTTGGTGAGCTTGTGCAACTCACTACAGAGCAATACATGGCATGGCAAGGCAACCAGCAGTAAGAAGGCATGTTTGTGAAGTTAAGCATGGCAATAGCAAGCTCATAGGGTGCATGGATCACTAGCAACAATCATGATAACAACTGAACTTAATGTTAACAGGCTGACAGCAACATTATCAAGCAACTTTGGAGCAAGATATGAACAAGCTACAACAAGCTATAAATGCAACCAGGGGCATGTATGGTTAGAGGATGACATGTAGAACAAAACATATTTAGTGATCATCTCCAGATTATGCATAGAATGATTTGTAGGAGCAGGTTTACATAGCATCGCGAAATAACAGATTCAGCCTAGCAAAACAGCAACAGCGTGTACACTACTTAACAAGCTCGATTCACTCACCACAAGTCATTGCATGACAAGATAAGCATAGCATCATCAAGAAGACATGTTTGTGAAACAAACCAAGTCAACAACAAGTTCATAGCATGCAAGGATCAACTACAACAACCTCGGCAAAATTGAATAACATGTAAACAATCTGCCAGGAAACATTTTGAAGCAAAAGTATAGCACGAAAATGACATGCTAGACTACTCCATAATTGCAACCAAGGGCACGAATGGATAGACAATAACCATATGTTCAAAACACCCTTACTGAAGTATCTCAAAATATGCATGGATCACTCTGTAGCATCAAGTTTACATGGCATCAAAATAACAGCAGAACAGGGACTAAAATCAGTAACATCACGATGCCTAGTTTGCATGCTTGTGCTAGTCATCACATTGATCACAAAAATACAAGGCATACACCCCTGTAAAGAATACATGGCATAGTTCAAAACACATGTAGACATCAACCTCATAGGATGCACACATCAAACATGGCAAAAATGACAAAAGAGCTCGTTCTGATAACAGACAACAGAAAACATCATGAAGCACTCTTGCAACAATGATTCAGGCATCAAGATGATCTCAAATGAATATGATGCAATGGAATGAAATGATGTACTCGTTGAGACGAACAATTTGACATATTACACGCACAAAACGGAGCTACGGATGCAGAGATACAATAGGTCAAACATGGCATGATAATGAGCAAATCTTGGGGACTTAGAGGATTTCGGGGTCAACCTCAAACGGATCCAGATCTAGATCGGGGCGGCGCGGATGGCGAGGTTCGTCGGAGCAGGGCGGCGCGGCTGCCGGAGTTGGACGGGGAGGAGGCCGGGGAGGTCCGGGGCGGACGGATCTGGTGCCCCTTACCCGGATCCGGCCGGGGAAGAAGACGGCCGAGGCAGAGGAGGCCGGAGCTCGGGCGAGCTCAGGTGAGCTCCGCCGGAGGCGAGGCGCGGCTGCC
>NC_057804.1:540802526-540818182 GCF_018294505.1 Triticum aestivum | reverse complement strand
CTGGCGGCGGCGCGCGGTGGGAACGGCGGCGACGGGGACACGTGCCAGCGGCTGATTCGTCGGGCGGCGGCGGGCGGACGTGTCCGGCCCGGTCCGGACGCGTCCGGCGGCAGCTGGGAGGGGGTTTTAGGGTTTCATCTGCGGATTCATCCGCGAATTTCGGGGGGAGGGGCTTATTTATTCGTAGAGGGAGCTAGGAGAGTCCAATTGAGGAGCGGTTTTCGCCCACACGATCGTGATCGAACGACCGAGAGCATGGATGGGAGTTTGCTGGGTTTTGGGCCACTTTGGAAGGGTGTTGGGCTGCAAAGAGAAGGAGGCTTTTACGGTTACCCGGTTAACCGTTGGAGTACCAAACGACCTCCAAATGGCACGAAACTTGACAGACGGTCTACCGGTGGTATACCAAGGCCGCTTGGAAAACCTCGGGCCATTCCGAGAAAGTTTAACACCCGCACACAACAAGAGACAAAAGGGGAACACCGGAGGACATAGGAGCACCGGATTGCAAAACGGAAAACGGGGAAAATGCTCGGATGCAAGAAACGAACACGTATGCAAAATGAAATGCACATGATGACATGATAAAATGCAACACGCAAGCAAATGACATGGCAACGACGGCGAATAACTGGCGGACACCTGGCGCATCGAATCCGGGGCGTTACAGCCGCACACCCCCTATGTTTTACCGATGAGGTGCTGGACCATGAATTCCCAGCCGGATTCAAGCCAGTGAACATAGAAGCATACGACGGAACAACAGACCCTGGAGTCTGGATCGAGGACTACATCCTCCACATACACATGGCCAGAGGAGACGACCTCCACGCCATAAAATACTTACCCCTTAAGCTCAAAGGGCCAGCCCGGCATTGGCTTAAAAGCCTTCCCGAAAACACCATGGGAAGTTGGGAAGTGCTTGAGGATGCTTTCCGGGCAAATTTTCAAGGGACCTATGTCCGGCCCCCGGATGCAGACGATCTGAGTCATATAACTCGGCAGCCCGGAGAGTCAGCCCAGAAGCTCTGGAACAGATTCCTTATCAAAAAGAATCAGATAGTCGACTGTCCGGACGCAGAGGCCCTAGCAGCTTTCAAACATAGCGTCCGAGACGAATGGCTCTCCAGACACCTCGGCCAAAAAAAGCCGCGAACAATGGCCGCGTTAACAAGCCTCATGACCCACTTCTATGCAGGAGAGGATAGCTGGTTGGCAAGAAGCAGCACTAGCGACCCGAATACGTCCGAACCCAGAGATGGGAACGGGAAGCCGCGCCGTAACAAAGAACCGCGCCGGATAAAGGAGAACAGCCCGATGAGCACGGCAGTAAACGCCGGATCCAAAAGCTCTCGGCAAAATCAGAAAAAGCCGCCCCCCAAAGACGATAGGGACGAGCTATCCAACCTCAACAAAAATTTGGACAAAATATGTCAAATCCACAGCACTCCGGGGAGACCTGCAAACCATACCCACAGAGATTGTTGGGTCTTTAAGCAGTCCGGCAAGCTCAACGCCGAACACAAGGGGCTCAACACACCAAGCGAAGATGACGATGCACCCCACGAGCAGAACACCGGAGAACAAAAGAAGTTCCCACAAGAAGTCAAGACAGTAAATCTACTTCATGTGACAAAAGGGAAGAGCAGAACGGCACCTACAAAGACACGCGCCGTACAGCCAGCCCCGGAGGAGCAACCCCACTAGTTGTTACAACCAATCACCTTCGATCATCAGGATTACTCCAGAGGAGACCAGAACGCAGGCTGGACTGCCTTGGTCGTAAATCCAATTATTAACGAACTCCAATTTACAAACGCCCTTATGGACGGAGGCAGCGACTTGAACCTATTTTATCAGGACACAGTCCGCAAACTTGGGGTAAACCCAGTTGTAATCCACCTCGGCAAAACTTCCTTTCAAGGAGTAACGCCAGGTTCGGATACCCCAAGTATGGGTTCCCTTACGTTAGAAGTCACGTTCAGATCACCCGACAACTTCCAAAGCAAAAAGCTAACATTCCACATCGCCCCATTCGTAAGTCGCTATCAAGTGTTACTGGGACGTGAAGCTTTCGCCCGCTTTAACGCAATACCGCACTACGCATCCCTTACACTCAAAATGCCCGGCCCAAAGGGCATCATTTCATTACAAGGGAACATAAATTAACCCCCAAAGTACGGGCAGGGGTGCGGCTGCCTAGACAGCCGCCCACAAATCCAGCCCTACTATCCCGGACACGGCTCGACGTGTCCGACGTCAACATGCTTAATAGCCGCATACCCTCGTGCAAGGGGCTCCGTGTGCTCACGCCCGGAGACAATACGGCCCAACTCTTGCTCCAACTATATTTTATTTATTTCGATATAGATTTCTCGCACGCTTATTTTTTACTAAGTTCCTCTCTTTCGCAGACGAACATCGTGCTACGCCCGTCCAGGATACGGCACAACGGAGACACAGGCGCAGACGTGCAGCAGGGACCCGTTTCAAGGATTCTTTTTAGATTAAGACCCTGCGTAAACCTTTTTTACTGTCTCTTGTTAGTAGCATCCCTCGTCTTTTCTCTATAGCAGAGGAGGAGGCTGGCGTCTTGGCATGTGGACACGCTAGAATTTTTGCACGTACCTAGACACTAGGGGATTTTTTTACCAAGGGCTCTATTTCGGCCCGTCTTCATAAAGACCGAATACCTTAGGGAGTGTTCGGCGTCGCGAGTTTGGCCCTATATGCATCAGCTCCGAATCATGTCTTTGGTCAAATGTTGGGTTTGCCCGGCTCCTGTGTTTTTCCGCCTTACGTTCCATTATATCGGCTAACGCGGCACCAGGAGAACTACTGCGATTGTGCCCCGGTTCGGCCAGGCGAGCACCTCAGTAGAGAAAGCCGAAAACTGACTGTCATGATATAGCGAGAGACTGGTCAACCACTCGATGACTTTCGGAATCTTTCGGATTCCCCCGCATTAACGAAGGGCCGCTTCCCAGTCAGGCACACTCGCGCCCCAAATTCGGGTGAGCGCGGTGCCCCTAGGGGCTATTCAGTAGCCCCACTGTCAAACTCCTATGGCTAAGTGAAAGTGATAAAGCATTATAGTCCGGTTGCCTAGTTCGCCGCACCATCACCTCCTTTGTAGGACCAAGACGTTGGATTAAGTGTGAAAATGCGCCTTTTTGCGAACACCCCCGCATTCTATGCATGGGGGCTGAAGCCAACGACTGCCATCTTTCAGGTTATATACACATATATACATTAAACGGCCGCACAGGAGGCATTATGATTCTTGCAAGCACAAGTATAAAAAGATTTTTTCATAAAAACAAAATTCGTTTTACAAATAGTATCAGCTATTCGAACACAACATCCTTCGAGCACTGCAACTCTATTATACGAGCGCCAGGAAGAACTTCCTCAAAATAGTGCTTGGCAGGTACTCGGCTTTCGTCCGAATCCTGGGACGCAACAATACTGGCCTTCATATCTGCCCAGTATGTTTTGACATGGGCAAGAGCCATCTGTGCGCCCTCTATGCACGCCGACCTCTTCATCGCATCAGCATGCGGCACCGAACTAAGGAACTGCTGCACCAAGCCAAAATAACTCTTCGGCTCCGGCTTCTCCGGCCACAGACGACTCGCAACATACCTCATGGCGAGTCCGGATAATCTGTTCAGCTCCGCCCAGGCGGCTAAACGGTCGGACATTGACAGTGGGCGTTCTGGATTGTGGTACTGTGACCAAAAAAGCTCTTCCAACTCATGGTCACCTCGGCTGCGGAAGTGTTCGGTCGTGTCTGCCGCACTTGCGGCCAAATCCAGATAAGTGTTTTCCGCACTCCACTGTCGGTCTAATGGAACATACTTGGGGTCTCCAAACTTCATCCACAACATATAAGGCTTTCCAGCCGTGATATCTCCGGCCTGACGCAGCTGCTCCTTCATCGCTCTCATGGCAGAGCGAGTATCCTTGGCTTCGGCAGTGATCTTTTCAAGGTCCTTTTGAGCCGCCTTACCTGCTTGTTCAAGAAATTTACAGCGGTCGGTAGCATCCTTCAATTTTTTGGCCATCTCGGCTATTTCCTTCTTGCTCTGGCAGTAAGCAGCCTGTTCGGCTCTTAGCTCTTCAGCCGCTTTAATGGCAGCCGCATCACTTTTCCTTGCTTGCTCCTTGGCTCGGGCAAGTTCCGCCCGAAGGTTCTCCACGGAAGCAGCACCATCTACATAATATATATATAAGGCCCGAGCATCAAGCTCCTATTACTGGGTGTCTTTTGGACATACCTTGAGCCTCGTCTAGCCGCTTATTTACAAGCGCGATGTCGGCATCTGCTATGTCAAGTTGCCGCTTCAGTTCGGCAGATTCATCAGTCCGGCTAGCCACCGAACACCTCGCCACCTTCATAGAATAGGCGGCATATTATACCTGGGGTTATGATCCTTTGTGCGCCGTCACTCGTGACGACACACAAAGTCTCAGGGGCTACTATTCATACAGGGCACATTTAATATGCGGCTCTACCAAAAGGTACACCTTTTTACATACCTCAAAGCCTGTTAGTAAACTCCTGGCAGCCTCGTACAATCCGCTTTCCGCGGATGAAATCCTTCCAATCACCGTATCCATCAACGTACGGTGTTCTTCTGAGATGGACGCCCTACCAAGCAGATCCTTCAGCCCCTCCGCCAGCGCGCAAGAGGGTGCCGGACTAGTCTGACGACCTTTTCCAGGGTCCGGACTTGAAAAAACCCTCCGGGACGATACCTCGGGGTCGCTAGCCTTGTGAGACGGTGGAACAAGGGGAGGCGTTTCGCTCTCTATCATCTCTGGACGAAGATCCCCTGAAGATGAGCTCTGCTGAGAAGGGTTGAGATCCAAACTGCAAAATAATGTTTCAGTTATTTTCCTCAGGAATAAAACGTGAGTGTGATTCATTATGGAACCCCTCCCTTCACTTACGCCTCTGGGGAGAGCGGGTCCCCTTTAGGGGGCGATTCGGCTGGGGCGTTCTCCGGTGCCGAACCCTCTGACAAAGATTTCTTTCCCCGTTTTGAGGTTATCACCTCCAGGTCTTCAGAGGCAGTCCTTTTCTTTCCCTGGTCGGGAGAATTTTCGATTCTTCCCTTCCTAACGGCCTCCTTCATGGAGGCAGTAGCTCCTTGGGTCCCCTCTTCGCCTTCCTCCAACGGCGCGACCTCCAGCATCCTGGTCAGCATGGGATTCGACACGGTCTTGGGCAGGGGGGCTGGACACCTGATAAGCTTTTCCTTCGCCATCCACTCCCGTTCGAAGGACAACTCTGCTAAAGGGTAGATTTGGTAAAAATATGGATGGTGTATCCAAATACGGGGCTACTTACTTTAGCATCCGGGCAATTGCAGCTCAGACCTGCGTCCTCGGACAAATCCGGACACCTTGCTTGTGATCCTAAGAACAATTTGTACATCTCCATGGGTGTCATTCCCATGAAATGTTGTAGGACTCGTGGTCCCTCCGGATTGAACTCCCACAGGCGGAGAGGTCGACGTTTGCGGGGCAGTGTGCGGAGAATCACCATGACTTGCGCCACTACGGTCAAATTGATATCTCTTTCTAGAAGATCTCGAATGCGGCCCTGCAGCAAGGGCACGTCTTTGGGCGTCCCCCAGATAAGTCCTTCGTTAACCCATGACGCCAGCCATAGTGGGGGACCCGAGCGAAAAGTAGGTGATGCCACCCATGTGGTACCCCTAGGGGCTGTGATGTAAAACCAGTCCCGTTGCCACAAGCCGAGCTCCTCTTGAAAAGAGCCTTCGGGCCATGGAGCGTCGTCCATCTTGCTTATTATAGCCCCTCCGCACTCAACGTGCTGCCCCTCGATCATTTTCAATTCCACTTTGAAAGTTTTTAGCCACAATCCGAAGTGAGGGGTGATATGGAGGAAGGCCTCGCACACGACAATGAATGATGAGATCTGGAGGATGGACTCCGGAGCTAGGTCGTGGAACTCCAGCGCGTAGTAATACATAAGCCCCCTCACAAAGGGATCGATCAGGAATCCTAGCCCCCAAAGGAAGTGAGATGCGAACACCACGCTTTCACCGGGCTGGGGAGCGGGAACCACTTGCCCTTGAGTAGGTAGTCTATGCGAGATTTTGCTGGTTAGATACCTGGCATCTCTTAGCTTTCGCACATCTTCTTCCGTAATGGAGGAAGGCATCCACCGGCCTTGTAGGTCGGAGCCGGACATCTTGGAAGGTCCGAAGCGCCTAAAACTAGAGCTTTGGGTGTTGGAACTCGAAGCGAGGGGCGGATTTGATTGGTTTGAGAAGAAGGGAGCCGGGCCTTGGTTCCTTTATAAAGGAGGTGAATACCAAGAGCCCTCCCTGTAACCGTTTGAGACTCGCTTTCAATTAGGGAGTCATACCCAAGTAACGGTTGGGTTACCCACACCCGTATTGATGAGAATCCCGGAATAAGGGGACACGATCTCTGCTTTGACAAGACGTGCCAAGGAAACCGCCTCGCTAAACGCGTTGAGGTGGAACAATAAAATGAATAAAAGCCTGGCCATGGCATGATGTCACGCCACGGAATACGTCAGCAGATCCGATTAACACAAATATTATTCTCTCTACGATGGAATGTGGAACTTATTTTGCAGAGCTGGACACTACCCTGGTGTTCAACATCTTCTATGAAATATTCGGAGGAGGAACCCGCCTTGCAATGCCTAAGACAACTTGCGCGCCGGACTCGTCATCATTGAGGCCTGGTTCAGGGGCTACTGAGGGAGTCCTGGATTAGGGGGTGTCCAGATGGCCGAACTAAGACCTTTGGCCGGACTCCCGGACTATGAAGATACAAGATTGAAGACTCCGTCCCGTGTCCGGATGGGACTTTCCTTGGCGTGGAAGGCAAGCTTGGCGATACGATATGAAGATCTCCTCCCATTGTAACCGACTCTGTGTAACCCTAGCCCTCTCCGGTGTCTATATAAACCGGAGAGGTTTAGTCCGTAGGACGAACAACAATCATACCATAGGCTAGCTTCTAGGGTTTAGCCACTCTGATCTCGTGGTAGATCTACTCTTGTACTACCCATATCATCAATATTAAGCAAGTAGGAGTAGGGTTTTACCTCCATTGAGAGGGCCCGAACCTGGGTAAAAACATCGTGTCCCTTGTCTCCTGTTAGAATCCGCCTAGACGCACAGTTCGGGACCCCCTACCCGAGATCCGCCGGTTTTGACACCGACAGTTACCTTCTGTCCTGTGGAGCATCAACACTATGCCTAATAGATCCGTAGGTTATACACCTTTCTTCATGGTCTATGGAGGAGAAGCAGTCCTGCCAAGTGACATCCGACACGATTCACCCCGTGTGGCGGCTTACATTGAAGCTGATAATGAAAAAGCTCGTCATGTGACACTTGACTTGTTGGATGAGTAGCGAGACTTGGCAATAGCCCGCTCAGCAATTTACCAGCAAGACCTTCGTCGCTATCACAGCCGCCGGGTCAGAAGCAGAACCTTTCAGGAAGGCGACTTAGTGCTCTGGCTCATCCAGGATCAGTCTGATATGCACAAGCTATCCCCTCCTTGGGAAGGACCCTTTGTGGTCAGCAAGAATCTGAACAACGGGTCATACTACCTCATTGACATTGGAGAGCATAAGGACTCACGTAAGTCGGAGGAGGAAACCCGTCGGCCGTGGAATATAGCCCATCTTCGGCCTTATTATACTTAAGCCACCGGCTCTCAAGATGTATATATTTTGATGATGTACATATTATATAAAGAAATAAAGCAGGATCTCTGTCCTTTTTTCACCCTTAAAAAGTTTAAATTTATCAGATGGTGGAAACAAGCAACAGGGAGCGGATTATATCTGAATCCGGCTTTATCTTTGGTCCGGCTTATGATCATATCTGAATCTAGCCATGATCACTTGGGGCTTCCTGTTCAAACATAGGTCGTATCCGAACCAAAGAGAACATGGCTGTCAATACCCACTTGATTGGCATACTGCCAAACCCACTTAGGGGCTTCTTGATCATATTTGAATCATAGCTTAACCCCTTTGGGTCTGACGTGGATCGTATTTGAATCAACATCATTAAACAACTTTTATGGTCACTTGGGGGCTTCCTGTTCAAACATAGGTCATATTCGAACCATAGAGAACATAGTTGTCGATACCCACTTGATTGGCATCGCCAAAGCCACTGGGGGCTATATGATCGAATTTGAATCTTAGCTTAACCCCTTTGGAACGGTTTACTGATCGTATTCGAATCATAGGCCTTTATATTATCTATCATATTTGATAAGCATAGTTATTTGATTATCTCGAGACTTTCTTAACAACACTATGAGATGGTTGTTTTGCTCTTCCGGCTTAGTATAAATCACCTTAGGTTGTTAAGTGCCAGGTGAATATTATATGTTCCAACCTTCAGAAGTCGGACTTACTCGCATAAGCAGGAGAGATCATCAAAAGAGTTCGCAGGTATATCATTATGATTATGTTTAAACAAATATAATCCTAACCTGGCCTTTATATGATGTTTTGGTTCGTATTTTGGGTTATCAAATTTTATGTGACCCCTGATGCGATAAATCGTCAAAGGAATTCTTGCTTATTTTACATGCAGGATAAGATAGGCAAATTTCATGTCAAGGAAATAAAAGATCAATATAAGCTAGAAGTATATAGCGATGGCGGCTTACAAAAGTATTAAACGCCATAAACATGCGCGAAGGCATGACAAAATTCAGAGGTTTTTTCTACTCTATTACAAGACTCCCCGAGTCTGAATAATGAAGCATTGTTTGGCAAAGTCATAAGACGCATGGCGGCTCACTCCTTTGGGGGGCTTGAAGGCTCTGAGTTATCCTTCTCCGTGTCTCCGTCGGCTGTTTTGTCCTGGAAAGTTGATGAGGCCCAGTCAATGCCGCTCAAAGCTTCAAACTCGGCTTCATCATCAATTAAACCGGCGGGGTCCACTTCAGGGGCAAAGGTATGCTTACGAATTGGAGGGATCAGGCTGACTTCATCATAAGAAGGGGTTGGGATTCTTTGGTTCTCGCTGTCATAGCCCGACTGACATTTGATGAGATCAGTATCGTTCCCGATAAGAGTAGCCACGGGGCGTATGTGTTTGACACAGGCGGTGAAATCATGGTCGTCAAATTCAATTCCATCTTCCTTCAAACTTGGGTATCCAAGAGCGAGGTCGGCCGGGTCAAGTTCTGGAAACCATGCTTTCGCCCGGATCAACACGGATATAGATCCGGCTCTTGCGGACGCCCGCCTTAGCTCTTGGTCCTATTGAGGTAGTAAATCAAGCCATTTCAGCATGTCTTGCAGAAGGTGAGGAACGTCATTTGATAAGATACAATAGCCAAAGCGCCTTGTGACCTAGTGTAGAGCTGTTTTACAAGAGTATAGACTGCCTTTAGCTTGATCAGCGTGTTCTGCTTGAGGCTTGTGCTCCTGGGGCCCGCATTATTAAAACATAAGGTGAGCCGGGGCTAATGTTTGAAGTAATCATTGAAAGGAGGTTTGCAAGGTTTAAAGTTTATGTGGGTAACTTACCAAAGATTGCCGAGACCATTTGGGATATCTGGTGTTTTAAGCCGGACAACTCCGACGTTGCTTCTGCAAGTAATGCTTCTGATGTCTCAGCCCGGGTTACCAGGGAAGCCTTTTCATCAGCCCAGATTTTCTTCTCTGACTCAAAATTCCGCTTCAGTTTTTCTTGTTCAGGAATTCAAACTTAGAGTTGGCTTTTTGAATTTCAAGTTCTTGGGCGGCCAGGCGGCTCTTCAGGTCAGTCATCTCCGACTCAAATTGACTTATGGTGGCCTGCATTAAGAGCGAGTTATGATTATAATCATGGTAAAATAACATTAAGTCTCAAGCACTTTCCAAGCAAAGATACTTGACACTTGGGGGCTAATGTGTGCTAAAGAATTTTTTATTTTGCCGGCTCATGGATATTAAGTCTCAAGCACTTTGCAAGCAAAGATACTTGACACTTGGGGGCTAATGTGTATTGCAAGTTTAAAGTATCATGTAATAACTGGGTTATAATTTTTTTCAAAAGCCGGATAAATTAGTGTTAAGCAATTTTCTAAAGTCTACAACATATTTATTCATAAGCAATAGACTTGGGGGCTGATACAGTAAGTGTGATTCGGAAAAGAGGCATAAGTCGTACCTCAGATTTTTGCTGTATTTGCTTCACCATGCCAATTTCCAGGTCACGGCTGCTATGTACTTGGCTGAGATAGCCAGAGACTATATCTCCAATACTTAAATGGGTATAATCAGCAGTATCTAGCTTGGCCTTTTGGCGTTCTAGAAGTTCCTCCTTAGCAGAGCACTTGGCAAGGACAGTGGGTCGCCCCGGCTCAACAAAGTGAGTCTTCAGAATCTCAATGTCTGGGTCAGTTGTCTTGACCAGGCTAGGAGCTTCCAGGTTATCAGAACTGTTGAGAGTATCTTCGGTGGGTGGATCAGAGGTTGGTGCTGGAATGTCATGGGTCGGTTCAGGCGGCGGCTGGTGGGTAGAACTATCAGGAGCAGTCGCGCCAAGCTCCGGTTCAGTCACGACCGGGTCTCGAGACGGCTTACTCTTTCTTTCCTTCTTATTGGGTTTCGCTTGCATGCTATAGACAAAAACAGAAGGATGAGTACAAAAGCATGGGTAAGAGAAAGAACATAAGGTAAGCAAAAATATGTTACCCGGGGGCAGTTTTGAAAGCCGGCATGTTAGATTGCATAGACTCGCCGGAGGAAGGAGAAGTATCCTGATAATTGGAGTCAGATGAATTGAGAGGTTGGCGAAATAAACCCGCCAAAGGAAAATGACAACGTAAATCGGAGATAACCTCAGTCCGACGCTTCCTGGTTACGTCAGGTAAACCGGAGGAAAGCTCTACATCCTTGCTGTTCCAGGTCTGCCTCCGGCTTTCAAACTGTTGTTGCTTCAAAATAAATTGAGGATCTTGATAAGCAAGAGGATGTGAAAATCTTACTTTCCGGTTCACCCTTCGGAGTTTTTGCTTTGGCAAAGGCTCTGAGTCGGAGGAGATTATAGTTACCTCTTCGTCCACTACTTGGTTGTTCCCTGTATCCTCCTGAAAAGATAGAGTGTTAATAAAATAATGACAAAGGAGTCAGGAGAGTTAAAGGGCTACCTCTTCTTCATCATCAGAAGTGTCATCCAATTTGAGTAAATCTGAAGCACTTGGTTTCTTCTTTCTTGAAGTTCCTGCTTTGGCGGCTTTCCTTTCAGCTCTTTTGGCCGCTCTGGCTTGTTTGGCTGCTTCATGGTTATATTTGACCTTCCAGAAGTTATCATCGGCCTGTGAAAAATGATAAGAGATTATGAGTAAAGGCAAGACATAATATAGTAAAGAGTATTCATCAAAGGTTGGTGACTCACAGCAGGGGCCGGGTTCTTCTTGCAGAAGGGAAGTAAGCCAAAGGCATTACTTATCACCATGCCTTCTTTCAACAACGATTGGGTCGTGGCTTCCACCACGTCTTCTGGTAAGTCATCGGGGCTATGACACATTGGGTCGTCCTTCTCACCGGAGTACATGCACATTAAGCCGGGTCGGTGGCTTAACGGAAGCACTCGCCAGGTAACCCAGACTCGGACTAAGTCGATGACGTCCAAGCCATTTCCCAGAAGAGCCTTGATTCTTCTAATAGTGGGAGCGAGTGGCAGGCGTTCAATAGCAGTTAGTTTATTCGGGAGCGGGTGGTTGGACTCAAGGCGCAGAGCACGAAAGCCAGGCAGAGGGTTTTCCTCAGCCGGAGAGGTATCCTGGCAGTAGAATCACGTCTGGTTCCAATCCTTTGGATGACTCGGCAGTTCAGCATAAGGAAAAAGGCAGTCTCTTCGCCACTGAGTTGAGATGCCACCAAGTTCAAGACTGGGCCCGTTGGCACGTTCATTCTGCCGGTTTAAGTAGAACATCTCTCTGAATAAAAGTATGTTGGGCTCTTCTCCAAGATACACCTCGCAGAAGACTTGGAAGTTGCAGATGTTTGACATGGAATTGGGCCCGATATCTTGGGGTCTGAGATCAAAGAGATGCAAAACATCCCTGAAGAATTTTGAATCGGGCGGAGCAAAGCCCCGGTTCATGTGGTTGGTAAACATGATTACCTCCCCTTTTTTGGGGATAGGCTTCTCCTCTGACGGGTTAGGAGCACGATAGGACATGATCTCCTTCTTGGGCAGATGGCCGGATTTCACGAAATCAGCCAAGATGCTCTCTGTAACAGTGGACTTAACCCAGTTGCAGGTCACGGGAGCTTTAGGAGCTTTGGGTGCCATTACGTAAATTGAAGCCTATGACAAAAAAGGAGGTTCCGGTTTAAATTTAACCCGGAAGGAAGCATGTTAAGTTTAAACAAGATGTCGGTTCCAATCAATCTGGGGCCTAATGTTGGGGATATAACTATTTGTGTAAGCCGCCCAGGAGGGGCCGGGTTACGCAAAGGAGGACTCACCAGAAAGAAGCCCAAGACCCAGCATGAAGATGGCGGTTCAATGGAGGGCCTAAAGCCCACTAGCGACTGGAGGCCCGTTGTAGTAAACCGCCACAATGGCATGACTTGTATTGTAAGGTAGATTTAACTAGTCACCGAGTCGGACACTGTTATAAGCCGGCCGGGACTCTGTAAGCCGCAGGGCGCCAACCCGTGTATATAAGGGGGTGACCCGCTGGTGGTTAAGGGTAAGAAACAACTCATCGAGAACCGGGCATAGCGTATCTCGCTCCCTGGTCATCGAGACATCAAGCAATACCAACCCAACTAGACGTAGGACTTACCTTCATCGTAAGGGGGCGAACTAGTATATACCTCTTGTGTCCCTTGTCCCAAATAACCCCTTCAAGCTTCCTAGTTGTGATGGCTCCACGATTAAGTCCTTTCACTAGGACATCTAACGTGACAATTCCATGACACCTTGCATGACACGCAATTGATCTCTCAACATCAATCGATCTCATCAACATGTGTCGGGGCATGAACCGAATGGGATGTCAAAACTAAGACGCGAAGCGACACGTAGTGGAGGCAAAGTGAAACTTTAAATGAACCGTTTGTTTGTATGCATGTCGGACAAATTACAACATTGGAAATACAAGCATGGTCTAGGCCCACATGCGAATGATACTCGACGGAATGTTCAAATGAGGCATGCGGGAGGATGGACTCGACCGGGGGGTGACATGATCGATGGAGAAGAGGGTTGGAGAGGAATGAGAAATAAGCAAAGGCCACATGATTATACATGAACGGCTCAAATAAACAATAAGTTGTCTCGGTTGGCCTACATAGTGAAAGGCCTAATGCGCAACACGGAGCACTGACGCTCGAATATGGCCGGAAAAAGAGGGAAACCGACATGTGGGGCACACCTGTCGGGACGAGTAGCGCAGACTAGTCCAATGGAGGAGCTGGCCCACGACCTCCTCACCACGGGGAACCGTTCATGTGGATCATGGGGGCCAACAACATGGCGCAACTCCAGCATCGCCTCTGGACACGGCGACCACAGTGAGCGACACACTCATCGTTGCTAGACACGGCCGATTTCAGTGTGCGTAGGGTGGCGTTAGTGCTGTGGCACAACCAACAGTATGTTTGGTTTGTGCCCAAGGTTGCCCCATCCAAGCATTGGGTAGCCAAAATTTTGGTTGAGGTTTTGGTTGCCCATGATTTGGCCGACATTGGCAAGAAAAATGAACTAGAGTTGGCTATAGTTCATTGGCATGCCAAAAAAATGGCAACCATCCAAACAAAGACCAATCTTTGGGTCATGACCAAAATTTTGGTAAGGTGCACTTTGGCCACAATCCAAACACCCCCCCAACACCCGGCTCGTTGAGGATGCACGGGGTGCCGCGACGCATCCGTGGAGTGGTGTAGCGCGGCCAACTGCATCCTCAGGACCTGAGACCATGCCGGGTCGTCTTGCTTTTTCAAGGACATGCGGGGATCGCATGTGAGCAAAGGGCATCTCCAATGTTGCCACGACCGCAGCTGACTACCCTGGCACACCAAAAACCCTCGTCCCTCGCACTGTCGCGCGGTGCGTTCCCAGCCGGCGCCTACTGCCCGCATTCATGTCGTTTGTCCGTATGCCGTCGTTAAGAGGCTCGGTGCCCGAGGAACCAACTCCGGTGACTTAATGACGCACCCGGACGCTTGGCCTCACCGGAATGCGCTACTTAAAGCTGCAACGCCCAGCTAACCTCCACACCATAGCGCATCGTCCTCCTACCTGGCACCACATCCGCCATGACCGCAAGAGCGAACGCTCCGCAGGAGAGCTTGTCTTCAGGGATGAAGCTCGAGGTCGCCGCCCTCGCTCAATTCGCCTCTCGCGATGCAATAGCGGCGTAGCTGGACGCGGACGCGACCGCACAAGTGGTGGCCATGCTGGCGGCCAACGACGGGAGCACCATCAGCCACGTGTCCTACTTGCCGCCGTCCAACGTCAGGCACCGCCGAGGTCGGGGACTCCTCCAAGGATGAGTAGGGCATGGTAGGCGGCAGGGCATGGTGTGCCAACTGGCTGGTCCGTATCCCGTGTTCTACTCTTCCTCGCCGGAGACTGCATCACTTCACGGGTCATGAACCCCGCCCCCGTACATAGAGATCGCAGATGGAGGACGTCGGTCGCTTCTGTAGAATAGGTTTTGGGTCGGGTTTCTTTTATTTTTCTGTCCTATAAAAGTTCGAAATGTAATGAAAATCTGCCGTGTTTGCATTAATCTCGGCCGGTGTATATGAACTTTCACAATAATATAGTATATTGTAGGAGTACTAGCAAGATGCCCGTGCGTTGCATGGAACATCAAGATCTTGTGGGAGAAAAGGATGAATGAGGGAAGGCCTTATCTGCAAATGTGGAGAGGAGTGCGGGTAAATTGTCAGAGTTTCCTTCCTATCCGTTAGATATAGATCAGACGGCCTATATTGCAGGATGACATGCACACCATCATCACCAACTCTACTTTTTATTGAACCGAGACAAAGCTAATATGCGAACTAAATAAACAAATAGGGTCTATACATACACAATTTACCCAATAGTACGTCCACTACACATTCACGCATTTCACATCTTTCTACATCTACATGAACCTACTAAAGGGTTAACGTAAATTGCCACTCTCTCTCCTCCCCTGATTTTCATGGTGGTGGGACCCTCCCTCCCCCAATCTACAATCAATAGCTCACACGTTTCACATTACATTAATTATGTAACTGGGATTATGTAGGTGTAGCATTACTTGTCCTAAAAAACCCAACTAAGCCAACCTCCCAGCATATCACGCGGGAAAAGACCCGGCGTGCCGTTTTAGTCGGGATTACCGGATTACTAGTAGTAGTATTGATGGATCGCGTGAAGCACCAAGTTTTTTTTGAGGGGGCGAAGCACCTAGTTTTAAAGGAAAAAAGGCGGTACACTCACAGCACCCCTGTCGCGGTCGCATTGCACCCCACACACGTTCAGTCCTGCACACGGCTCACACAAACAGAACGCGCTTTGGCTTGCCTCTTCACTGACACGTGGGACTGCACTTGGAGAAACCAACCATGCGCCAAACTCCCACGGCCCACCGCGCAAACCCCCCCCCCC
>NC_057804.1:540789968-540802258 GCF_018294505.1 Triticum aestivum | reverse complement strand
AACCGCCCTTCGGCCAACTAGCCACTAATATTCCCCAAACCCCCATCCCCTCGTCCCCCTCCACTCCATTCGCTTCGCCAAAGCCGCCCTCCCCGCCGCGCCGATACGTCGGCGCCGCGGTTCGTCAAGGGGATGCACGGCGATCCTCTCGCTCCCACAGTACGGTCTCGTAGACTACCGTCCTCTAGCCGCACCGCCACCGCTGGCGACGTTTTTGTGGAGGCGCACGACGGTCAGCGCTGTGATACGTCTCCATCGTATCTACTTTTCCAAACACTTTTGCCCTTGTTTTGGACTCTAACTTGCATGGTTTTATTGGAACTAACCCGGACTGACGCTGTTTCAGCAGAACTGCCATGGTGTTATTTTTGTGCAGAAATAAAAGTTCTCGGAATGACCTGAAAATCTGCGGAGCAACTTTTTGGATTTCATAAAAAATATTGGCAAAAGAATCAACGTCAGTGGGCCCACACCCTATCCACGAGGGTGGGGGGCGCCCCCCTAGGGCGCGCCCCTGCCTCGTGGGCCCCCTGGAGCTCCACCGACCTCAACTCCAACTCCATATATTCATGTCCGGGGAGAAAAAAATCAGAGAGAAGGATTCATAGTGTTTTACAATACGGAGCCACCACCAAGCCCTAAACTCTCTCAGGAGGGCTGATCCGGAGTCCGTTCGGGGCTCCGAAGAGGGGGATCCGTCGCCATCGTCATCATCAACCTTCCTCCATCACCAATTTCATGATGCTCACCGCCGTGCGTGAGTAATTCCATCGTAGGCTTGCTGGACGGTGATGGGTTGGATGAGATTACCATGAAATTAAGTTACTTTTGTTAGGGTTTGATCCCTAGTATCCATTATGTTCTTAGATTGATATTGTTATGACTTTGCTATGCTTAATGCTTTTCACTATGGCCCGAGTGCCATGATCTCAGATCTGAACCTATTATGTTTTCGTGAATATATGTGAGTTATTGATCCTATCTTGCAAGTCTGTAGTCACCTATTATGTGTTATGATCCGTTAACCCCGAAGTGACAATAATCGGGATACTTACCGGTGATGACCGTAGTTTGAGGAGTTCATGTATTCACTAAGTGTTAATTCTTTGGTCCGATACTCTATTAAAAGAGACCTTAATGTCCCTTAGTTTCCAATAGGACCCCACTACCATGGGAGGGTAGGACAAAAGATATCATGCAAGTTCTTTTCCATAAGCACGTATGACTATATTCGGAATACATGCCTGCATTACATAGATGAACTAGAGCTAGTTGTGTGTCACCCTATGTTATAACTATTACATGAGGAATCGCACCCGACATAATTATCCATCACTAATCCAATGCCTACGAGCATTTCACATATTGCTCTTTGCTTAGTTACTTTGCTGTTGCCACTGTTACAATTACTACAAAACTGCTACTGTTACTTTTTCCACTATTATCGTTACTTCCATACTACTTTGTTACTAAATACTTTGCTGCAGATATTAAGTTATCCAGGTGTGGTTGAATTGACAACTCAACTGCTAATACTTGAGAATATTCCTTGGCTCCCCTTGTGTCGGCGTTCTGGGAACGGGGGTCCCCAGACTTGCCTGCCCGTGGCCTGCTGGGTGGCTCAATCGATGGCCCAGTACGGCCCGTGTTCATCAACCAACACTCAAGACCCTCGCAAGGGGCCAAGCCTTGCGGGGCGGACGACATAAGGCCTCCTCAGGAGTGGCCTCGCCAGGTAGGCTCGCGAGGAGGCGGAGAGATCAAGGCAAGGGGTACCTCGCGAGGTTCCCGTGACGCAAGCCATGACGATCAAGGCCAGGCGGGTGCTATGTCTTGAGCTTGCGTTGGTTTTCCTTGAAGAGGAAAGGGTGATGCAGCAATAGTAGCGTAAGTATTTCCCTCAATTTTTGAGAACCAATGTATCAATCGAGTAGGAGGCTCCTCAAAAGTCCCACGCACCTACACAAACAAACAAAGATCTCGCAAACAATGCAATAAAGGGGTTGTCAATCCCTTCACGGCCACTTGCGAAAGTGAGATCTAATAGAGATGGTATGATAAGATAAATATATTTTTGGTATTTTATAATATAGATTGGAAAAGTAAAGATGCAAATAAAAGTAGATTGAAAGCTTATATGATAAAAGATAGACCCGAGGACCATAGGTTTCACTAGTGGCTTCTCTCAACATAGCATAAGTATTACGGTGGGTGAACAAATTATTGTCGAGCAATTGATAGAAAAGCGAATAATTATGAGATTATCTAGGTATGATCATGTATATAGGCATCACGTCCGTGACAAGTAGAACGACTCCTGCCTGCATCTACTACTATTACTCCACACATCGACCCCTATCCAGCATGCATCTAGAGTATTATGTTCATAAGAACAGAGTAACGCATTAAGAAAGATGACATGATGTAGAGGGATAAACTCATGCAATATGATATAAACCCCATCTTTTTATCCTCGATGGCAACAATACAATACGTGCCTTGCTGCCCCTGCTGTCACTGGGAAAGGACACCACAAGATTGAACCCAAAGCTAAGCACTTCTCCCATTGCAAGAAAGATCAATCTAGTAGGCCAAACCAAACTGATAATTCGAAGAGACTTGCAAAGATAACTCAATCATACATAAAATAATTTAGAGGAGATTCAAATATTTCTCATAGATAAACTTGATCATAAACCCACAATTCATCGGATCTCGACAAACACATCGCAAAAAGAGTTACATCGAATAGATATCCAAGAAGATGAAGGAGACCATGGTATTGAGATCCAAAAAGAGAGAAGAAGCCATCTAGCTAATAACTATGGACCTGAAGGTCTGTGGTAAACTACTCACAACTCATCCAAAGGGCTATGGTGCTGATGTAGAAGCCCTCCTCCCCCTCCGGTGGAGCGCCATCGAAGGCTCCAAGATGGGATCTTGCGGATACAGAAGGTTACAACGGTGGAATTAGGTTTTCGTTGGCTCCCTAGATGTTCTCGGGGTACGTGGGTATATATAGGAGGAAGAAGTAGGTCGGTGGCCGCCCGAGGGGCCCACGAGATAGGGTGCACGCCCTGTAGGGTTGGGTGCGCTCTCCACCCTCGTGGCCGCCTCGGCTGCTTCTTGGCTTGCACTCCAAGTCCTCTGGATCTCTTTGTTCCAAAAATCACGCCCCCGAAGGTTTCATTCCGTTTGGAATCCATTTGATATTCCTTTTCTTCGAAATACTGAAATAGGCAAAAAAAATAGCAATACGGGTTGGCCCTCCGGTTAGTAGGTTAGTCCCAAAAATGATATAAATGTGTAAAGTAAAGCCCATAAAAAGCCAAAAAGGGTAATATAATAGCATGGAACAATAAAAAATTATAGATACGTTGGAGACGTATCAAGCATCCCCAAGCTTAATTCCTGCTCGTTCTCGAGTAGGTAAATGATAAAAACAGAATTTTTGATGTGGAATGCTACTTAGCATAAATTCTCAATGTAATTTTGTTTATTGTGGCATGAATGTTCAGATCCAAATGATTCAAAATAAAAGTTTATATTGATATAAGAAATAGTAATACTTCAAGCATACTAATCAAAGCAATCATGTCTTCTCAAAATAACATGGCTAAAGAAAGTTCATCCCTACAAAATCATATAGTTAGGCTATGCTTCATTTTCGTCACACAAAAATGCTCCCAAATTATACACCCCCGATGACAAGCCAAGCAATTGTTTCGTACTTAAATAATCTCAAACTTTTTCAACTTCCACGCAATACATGAGCGTGAGCCATGGATATAGCACTATGGGTGGAATAGAATATGATGATGGGGATTGTGTGGAGAAGACAAAAAAGGAGAAAGTCTCACATTGACGAGGATAGTCAACAGGCTATGGAGATTACCATCAATTGATGTCAACATGAGGAGTAGGGATTGCCATGCAACAGATGCACTAGAGCTATAAATCTATGAAAGCTCAACAAAAGAAAACTAAGTGGGTGTGCATCCAACTTGCTTGCTCATGAAGACCTAGGGCATTTTGAGGAAGCCCATCATAGGAATATACAAGCCAAGTTCTATAATGAAAAATTCCCACTAGTATATGAAAGTGACAGCATATGAGACTCGCGATATGAAGAACATGGTGCTACTTTGAAGCACAAGTGTGTAAAAAGAGATAGTAACATTGCCCCCTTTTTATTTATTTTATTTATTTTATTTTTTCTTTTTTGGGCCTTTTTTTGGCCTTTCTTCTTCTTTTTTCTTTTTGGGGATAATGCTCTAATAATGATGATCACCACACTTTTATTGATTTACAACTCATGAATTACAACTCAAAACTAGAACAAGATATGACTCTATATGAATGCCTCCGGTGGTGTACCGGGATGGGCAATGAATCAAGAGTGACATGTATGAAAAATTATGCAAACTGGCCTTGCCACAAATATGATGTCAACTACATGATCATGCAATGGCAATATGACAATAGTAATGCGTGTCATGATAATAAATGGAACGGTGGAAAGTTGCATGGCAATATATCTTGGAATGGCTATGGAAATGCCATAATAGGTAGGTATGGTGGCTGTTTTGAGGAAGATATAAGGAGGTTTATGTGTGATAGAGCGTATCATATCACGGGGTTTGGATGCATCGGCGAAGTTTGCACCAACTCTCAAGGTGAGAAAGGGCAATGCACGGTACCGAAGAGGCTAGCAATGATGGAAAGGTAAAAGTGCGTATAATCCATGGACTCAACATTAGTCAAAGAACTCATGTACTTATTGCAAAAATCTAGAATTCATCAAAAACCAAGAACTACACACATGATCCTAGAGGGATAGGTTGGTAGGAAAAGACCATCGCTCGTCCCCGACCGCCACTCATAAGGATGCACAATCTAAGAACACCTCATGCTTCAAATTTGTTACACAACTTTAACCATACGTGAATGCTACGGGACTTGCTAACTTCAACACAAGCATTCTTTAAATTCATAATCACCCAACTAGCATGACTTTAATATCACTACCTCCATATCTCAAAACAATTATCAAGTATCAAATAGATCATAGCATCCAATTCACTTCCTATGATAGTTTTTATTGTACCCAACTTGGATGCCCACCATTCTAGGACCAATTTTATAACCATAGCAAATACCATGCTGTTCTAAGAGTCTCTCAAAATAATATAAGTGAAGCATGAGAGACTAGAAATTTCTACAAAATTAAGCCACCACCGTGCTGTAAAAGATATAAGTGAAGTACTAGAGCAAAAACTATCTAGCTCAAAAGATATAAGTGAAGCACATAGAGTACTCTAATAAATTCCAATCAAGTGGGTTCTCCCAAAAGGTGTGTACAGAAAGGATGATTATGGAAAACTAAAAAGCAAATACTAATATCATACAAGACTCTCCAAGCAAAACACATATCATGTGGCGAATAAAAATATAGCTCCAAGTAAAGTTACCGATAAACGAAGATGAAAGAGGGGATGCCTTCCGGGGGCATCCCCAAGCTTAGGCTTTTGGCTATTCTTGAATATATTGGGGTGCCATGGGCATCCCCAAGCTTAGGCTCTTGCCACTCCTTATTCCATAGTCCATCAAATCTTTACCCAAAACTTGAAAACTTCACAACACAAAACTCAACAGGAAATCTCATAAGCTCCGTTAGTGAAAGAAAGCAAAATCACCACATAAGGTACTGTAATGAACTCATTCTTTATTTATATTGGTTTTAAATCTACTGTATTTCAAGTTCTCTATGGTTCATACCACTTAATACTAGCCATAGATGCATCAAAATAAGTAAACAACACACGAAAAACAGAATCTGTCAAAAACAAAACAGTCTGTAGAAATCTGTAACCCAAGAATACTTATGGAACTCTAAAACTCCTACCAAAATAGGAAGTCCTGGGAAATTTATCTATTGATCTAGATCAAAAATAATCAATGCAAAAGCACGTTTCTGTGATTTAAAAAAACTAATTTCGTCCACGCAAAGTTTCTATTTTTCAACAGAATCAAATTAACTATCACCATAGGTTATCCTATAGGTTCTACTTGGCACAAACACTAATTAAAAAAATGAAAATACATCTAAACAGAAGGTAGATGCAAAATTTATTACTAAACAAAAACAAAAACAAAAACACAAATAAAATTGGGTTGCCTCCCAAGTAGCGCTATCATTTAACGCCCCTAGCTAGGCATAAAAGCGAGGATAGATCTAAGTAGTGCCATCTTTGGCACTCAATTCATAAGTAGCTCGCATGATAGATTCATAAGGTAATTTAATTTTCTTTCTTGGAAAGTGCTCCCTGCCTTTCCTTAATGGAAATTGAAATCTAATATTCCCTTCCTTCATATCAATAATTGCACTGATCGTTCTAAGGAAAGGTCTACCAAGAATAATAGGGCAAGAAAGATTGCAATCTATATCAAGAACGATAAAATCTACGAGCACCAAATTTCTATTTGCAACAATGAGAACATTATTGGTCCTTTCCGTTGGCTTTTTAATGGTGGAATCCGCAAGGTGCAAATTTAAAGAGCAATCATCAAGATCATGGAAACCTAGAATATCACATAAAGTTTTCGGAATCGTGGAAACACTAGCACCCAAATCACACAAAGCATAACACTCATGATCTTTAATTTTAATCTTTATAGTAAGCTCCCACTCATCATTAAGTTTTCTAGGTATAGAAACTTCCAAATTAAGTTTTTCATCAAAATATTGCATCAAGGCATCAACAATATGTTTGGTAAAAGCTTTATTTTGACTATAATAATGAGGAGAATTCACAACGGATTGCAACAAGGAAATAAAACCTTCTAAAGAACAATTATCATAATTAAATTCCTTGAAATCCAAGATAGTGGGTTTAATGCTATTTAAAGTCTTGACCTCTCCAATCCCACTTTTACCAAATTTAGCATCAAGATCTAAAAACTCCGAATTATTGGGATGCCTTTTAACTAAAGTTGACTCATCTCCAGCCCCATCATTATTAAGATTCATATTGCAAAACAAAGATCTAATAGGGGACACATCAATAACTTTAAGATCTTCATCATTATTATCGTGGAAACTAGAAGAACACGCTTTTACAAAGCAATCTTTCTTAGCACACAATCTAGCGGTTCTTTCTTTGCACTCATCAATGGACACTCTCATTGCTTTGAGAGACTCATTGATATCATGCTTAGGAGGAGTAGATCTAAGTTTCAAAGAATCAACGTCAAGCGAGAGTCTATCAATCCTAGCCAAATCATCAACTTTGAGCATTTTTTCTTCAAGCAAGGCATTAAAATTCTTTTGAGAGATCATAAATTCTTTCACACTATTCTCAAAATCAGAGGGCATCTTGTTAAAATTACCATAAGAATTATTGTAGGAATTTCCATAATTATTAGAGGAATTACTAGGGAACGGTCTAGGATTAAAGTTTCCTCTATAAGCATTGTTATCGAAACTATTCCTACCAACAAAATTCACATCCATAGATTCATTATTATTCTCAATCAAAGTAGACAAAGGCATATCATTAGTATCAAGAGGAGCACTCTTAGTAGCAAACAATTTCATAAGTTCATCCATATTTCCACTCAAAACATTAATTTCTTCTATAGCATGCACTTTTTTACTAGTAGATCTTTCGGTGTGCCATTGAGAATAATTAGCCATAATATTATCAAGGAGTTTTGTAGAATCTCCTAAAGTAATTTCCATAAAAGTGCCTCCCACGGGCGAATCTAAAAGATTTCTAGAAGCAAAGTTCAATCCGGCATAAAATTTTTGTATGATCATCCATAAATTCAAACCATGAGTAGGGCAATTGCGAATCATCAATTTCATTCTTTCCCAAGATTGGGCAACATGCTCATGATCAAGTTGTTTAAAATTCATAATATCGTTCCTAAGAGTGATGATCTTCGAGGGAAGAAGATATTTAGAGATAAAAGCATCTTTGCACTTATTCCAAGAATCAATACTATTTTTTAGCAAAGACGAAAACCAAACTTTAGCACGATCTCTAAGGGAAAACGGAAATAACTTCAATTTAACAATATCATTATCCGTATCTTTCTTCTTTTGCATATCACACAAATCAACAAAGTTGTTTAGGTGGGTAGCGACATCTTCACTAGGAAGGCCGGCGAATTGATCTTTCATAACAAGATTCAGCAAAGCAGTATTGATTTCACAAGACTTGACATCATTAAGAGGAGAAATCAGAGTACTAAGGAAATCATTATTATTGGTATTGGAGAAATCACACAATTTGGTATTATCTTGCGCCATGGTGACAAGTAATCCGCACACAAGCAAACAAAAAAAGCACACGAAAGAGTGAGAAGAAGATTGGAAAAGAGAGGGCGAATAAAATGGCAAGGGTGAAGTGGGGGAGAGGAAAACTAGAGGCAAATGGAAAATAATGTAAATGCGAGGGAGATGAGTTTGTGATGGGTACTTGGTATGTCTTGACTTGAGCGAAGACCTCCTCGGCAACGGTGCCAGAAATCCTTCTTGCTACGTCTTGAGCTTGCGTTGGTTTTCCTTGAAGAGGAAAGGGTGATGCAGCAATAGTAGCGTAAGTATTTCCCTCAGTTTTTGAGAACCAAGGTATCAATCCAGTAGGAGGATCCTCAAAAGTCCCACGCACCTACACAAACAAACAAAGAACTCGCAACCAACGCAATAAAGGGGTTGTCAATCCCTTCACGGCCACTTGCGAAAGTGAGATCTGATAGAGATAGTATGATAAGATAAATATATTTTTCGTATTTTATAATATAGATTGGAAAAGTAAAGATGCAAATAAAAGTAGATTGAAAGCTTATATGATAAAAGATAGACCCGGGGGCCATAGGTTTCACTAGTGGCTTCTCTCAAGATAGCATAAGTATTACGGTGGGTGAACAAATTACTGTCGAGCAATTGATAGAAAAGCGAATAATTATGAGATTATCTAGGTATGATCATGTATATGGGCATCACGTCTGTGACAAGTAGACCGACTCCTGCCTGCATCTACTACTTTTACTCCACACATCGGCCGTTATCCAGCATGCATCTAGAGTATTAAGTTCATAAGAACAGAGTAACACATTAAGAAAGATGACATGATGTAGAGGGATAAACTCATGCAATATGATATAAACCCCATCTTTTTATCCTTGATGGCAACAATACAATACATGCCTTGCTGCCCCTGCTGTCACTGGGAAAGGACACCGCAAGATTGAACCCAAAGCTAAGCACTTCTCCCATTGCAAGAAAGATCAATCTAGTAGGCCAAACCAAACTGATAATTCGAAGAGACTTGCAAAGATAACTCAATCATACATAAATGAATTCAGAGGAGATTCAAATATTTCTCATAGATAAACTTGATCATAAACCCACAATTCATCGGATCTCGACAAACACACCACAAAAAGAGTTACATCAAATAGATCTCCAAGAAGATTGAGGAGAACATGGTATTGAGATCCAAAAAGAGAGAAGAAGCCATCTAGCTAATAACTATGGACCCGAAGGTCTGTGGTAAACTACTCACAACTCATCAGAAGGACTATGGTGTTGATGTAGAAGCCTTCCGTGGTAGATTCCCCCTCCAGCGGAGCGCCGACGAAGGCTCCAAGATGGGATCTCGCGGATACAGAAGGTTACGACGGTGGAATTAGGTTTTTGTTGGCTCCCTGGATGTTCTTGGGGTACATGGCTATATATAGGAGGAAGAAGTAGGTCAGTGGCCACCCGAGGGGCCCATGAGATAGGGGGCGCACCTTGTAGGGGTGGACGCGCCCTCCACCCTCGTGGCCGCCTCGGTTGCTTCTTGGCTTGCACTCCATGTCCTCTGGATCATGTTTGTTCCAAAAATCACACTCCCAAAGGTTTCATTCCATTTGTACTCCGTTTGATATTCCTTTTCTTTGAAATAATGAAATAGGCAAAAAAACAACAGCAATACGGGCTGGGCCTCCGTATAGTAGGTTAGTCCCAAATATGATATAAATGTGTAAAGTAAAGCCCATAAACGTGCAAAAAGGGTAATATAATAGCATGGAACAATCTAAAATTATAGATACGTTGGAGACGTATCAACGGGCGCCAGGCGGGCGCTAGCCCGCGCAGTGTCCTCGTTTCCTCTTTGGTGCAAAGGGGGCAAGCGCAGGCGCGGAGTACCGAGGCATCAGGCAAAGGTTTCCATATCGGTGCAACGAGACCAAGACCAGCAGGACGGCAGGACGGAGGTCACCATGGAGCCCAAGACGGCGTCATCACCAGCACCTTTGGCAGGCGAAGACCACCTTTAGTCAGGATAACTTGTACTAGTTGTCCCCTTTCAAATTGGCCGTTGTTGCATCCCTTCCCACTCAATATTTGGGAAGAGGACCACGACCTCTATAAATAGGGATATCCACCACCTTAGATGGGGATCGGATCCTTCCGAAGCAGCACACCACACTAGCTCAAAAACACCTCTCCTCGCGAGGCTGTTCTTCCTCTGTACTGTTCATCATCATCCCAAGAGGCAATCCACCACCACACACAGGAGTAGGGTATTACACCACAACGGTGGCCCGAACCTGTATAAATCTTGTGTCTCTTATGCTGTGAGTTCATTGATCTAGCTTAAGGATCGCAGCGAGGCAGAGAGCGAGATTCGGTAGGAGGAGATCTTCGTGCGCACCACAGTGTTCGAACCTTAAGGGTTTTGCCGAAACCCGATATCCGACATTTGGCGCGCCAGGTAGGGGTGCACTAAATTCTTCCTTCCGCCGATCTGATTTCCACTACTTCGTCGCATCCATGTTCGGTGACCCGACAACCAACGCTGACCGCTGGGCAGCATGGCCAGCCCGTGCCATGCTGCCTGCCCAACGTGACCTCAACCCTGCGCCTCAGGCTGCTCGCGCACCACAGAACGCTGCGGGCGAGGGCGACGTCGTCTCGCGCCGCCCGCCCTTACTCTGCGGCAGGTGCGAGAAGCTGCAAGGGTCTCAAGCCACGCCGCGGCCACGGCTCCGCACACCCGACGGGAGCAAGCAAATATGAGAGCCGCGCTCACTGTGGCTCGGGAGCTGCTACGATGAAGGTAAATGGAGAGCGGCCAGGATACGCTGCTGGAGCGTGTTGCCGAGCTTCTGGATGCCGTGGCCTCGGGGGCACCGCCCTTCTGCTTCCATCTTCCACCTCGGGTCCCGGTCGGATCATGCGACGGGCCTCTCCGCGCCCGCGTGCCCTCAAGCACACCCCAAAGCATCGTCGACACCAGCTCGATCATCGGCGCCGGGCGTCAGGCTACACCAGCACCACCTCCGATGAACAACGACATGCACATCACCGCCTACGGCTCGGGCGGGCCGCTTCCCTACCATCCTCAAGACAACGCGTTAGTCCAGGCCACATGGAGCACGGGGCACTACGGCGAAGTCTTTGAGGCGGCGACCTCGGAGGCTTACATGCCCCGCATGGTGGATCGGGAGTACGTGCTGGAAGACGACCCTGGCTCGTTCCTCGGGTCAGGCTGGGAGGAAGAGACGCTAGAAGCCGAGCCTTTTCAGGAGCGTCAAGGAAGCCTCACCAACGGCCCTGGCAGCAGCAGCTACCGGGAACCGCTGATTCCTCAGGGGCAAGCTTATGCTAACCATGGGTCGCAGGAGGTTCAGGTCACTTCAGCGGACGGCTGCCCCAGCTCAGCATCCTCCCTTCCGCCAGGAGGAGCGCACTAGGGGCTGCAGGAGAGGGGCCGGGAGCCAGGCCCCTCCCCACGGTGCACGGAGCAAGGCATCCCCTGAAGGTAGGCTCTCTGCCAGGGAGGTGCTGTAAAGCCTACCCCCGGCAGAGGACCCGTGGTCGCCGAGGGCGCCGCTGGCGTCCCCTTAGCCCCATTGGCGTCGTCCTTGGTCTCCATCTACCGTCAATGGTGGTTGAGGGTGGCGCAAGGCGGGGCCCTAGTCTGGCGATATGAAGCAAGGCCCGGTGCCTGTGAAGAAAGCCCAGTGCCTGTGAAGCTCGCCACCCGTGACACTCGCACGTAATATTGAGTGGGGCTGTACACGCCCCGGAGTCTCCAGAGAGCCACCCTTGGGCCTCGGGGGCTCCCTCCCACGCCCAGTGGCAGCACTTAGCTCCGCACTGGTGAGAAGACGTCGAAGACTAGACTAGGCGTCGGACACGGCCTTTTGCTTCTTTGCCTCCCTTTCTGTGGTCGAGCTTCCTTGCTTCAGATTTAAGTTGAAGTTGAATTTGCATTTGTGTGTGCGGGGGG
>NC_057804.1:540756959-540789627 GCF_018294505.1 Triticum aestivum | reverse complement strand
CTTTTCTCGCTCATGTAATTTCTTGTGTTCTAGTTTCTGCCCCAATTTGGAGTTCGCACCAGCTGCCTCCCCCTCGCAAGCCCTTCGCGGGCGGGGCTAGGCGAAGCACACATACGTTGCGCGCTTGCCGTACCACAGTTAGCACTTGCTCTCGCGAGGCCCTCTCGACCGAGTCGGCAGGTCCCTCAGGGGATCCTCGGGAGCTCACGACCTCACGAGCTAGTTCGGGACCCATCCTGGCTAAAGGTAAACTACAACAACAAGCTCGCCCCAGGGCCCGTAGGATCATAGAGGCACATGTTCAGTATCATTCCTAAAAACATACGGGCGGCAACCTTTTTACACGAGGGGCTTCCCCTCCCAAAATGCTCTTACAACCTTTGGGGCCTCGCCTGAGCTTTTGTATGCAGGACAAAAAGCGGAGAAACACGGGGTCAGTCAGACATATCACTCACCGCATCCTTCTGGTCACCTCCAGAAGCATCGCTGGCACCGCTGTCGTAGTCACTGGCATCACCATCACCATCATTGGCGCCACCGTCACCACCATTGACCACGTCGCCACCATCCGCCGTGACTACCACCCCATCATTGTCGGAAGCAAAGGCCCTAACAAGCGCATCCACGTTGTCCTCCACCCACTGTGCCAGGTCGCCCCGGATGGCCTCGGGCACCGGGGTGATGGCGGCGTCGAAGTCGAAGTGGGGATCGGTGTTCTGAAGATGGCTGAAGATGCGGGAAAATGCACACCCAAGCAGGCTGCGACTCCTCTCCTCGACGAGTTGGCGAGCTCTCTCGGAGCGGTTCTCCAGGCGCGTCACCACATCAGTGAAGAAGCGGAGATGACTGGCATAGTTGGTCATGTGAGGATGCGGGGCGTCCTCATCACAGATATTGCCCAAGGCCGTGTTGGCCCTGTTCCTGAGTTCCTGGAGCATGGGACCGTGCATATGCTCCAGCGTATGCCGTTCATGCACTTCTTCTCTGTTCTGCTATGCAATGGACTCGGCATCGTCAACCTGCTGCTGAAGAGGAAGCAGTTCGGCACGGGCTGAGGCCAACTCAGTCTACGCCGAGACCAGGGCAGCTGCGGCGGCCTCCGTGCGCCGCTCCGCTTCAATCAGCTTAGACCTAAGGGCGACAGTCCTGCCCGCAGCTGTGGCTTCAATCAACTTCAGCTTTAGGTCATACCTGGTCACAAGATCTTCGCGAGCCTCTACCACACGGCGGTCGACCTCCTCTTGGACACGAGCCTCGTGCGCGCCAACATCGTCCTCCACCTGGGCGACCTGGCGCTCCCTCATCTTCAATCTCTCAAGATCAAGATTGCGCTCGACGACCTCCAGCGTCAGCGCTTCCTCACGCTTCCGGAGCTCCTCCTCCTCGACAGGCGTCCCCTTCAGCGATGCAAGGGAGGCCTGACGCAGCTCCAGTTGCTGCTCCAGGGAGGCGCTCCAGGCTTGGAGCTCCCACGCGTGCTTCTCTGTGATCTCGCGATGATAATCTGCTTCCCGAGCCTCCTCCAGAGCTTGGGAGCAGGCCTCTCGCGAGGACACAAGGGACGCCTCGGCCTTCACATTGTCAAGCTCGCGTTGGTGGCGCGCGAGGTTGATGGCCACCTTCAGCTTGCGTCGCTCCTCAACCAGCCATAGGCCCTCGGCTTTAAGGTGCGCGTCCACATACGCAAGCTCTCCACCAAGCTGGCTCATCGCGTCCATCGCCTTCCGGAGGAACTCATGGCGGACGACGCTTCA
This sequence comes from Triticum aestivum, assembly GCF_018294505.1. Lineage (NCBI taxonomy): Eukaryota > Viridiplantae > Streptophyta > Magnoliopsida > Poales > Poaceae > Triticum > Triticum aestivum. Next base: position 540,787,873 of record NC_057804.1, on the reverse strand, counting down.
TTCGCACGTGAGCTTGAGCACGCTGCTGATGTCATCCTCCGTCGCTGGTGTCGTCGGTGGGGCCCGAAGCGATTCGCCCACTCTCGACAGGGGGCTGGGGGCTGGCAGCCCCACGATCGCTGGTCCGGCCTCGCAAGGGACCCGGGCCAGTGCTAGATCAGCCCCTGAAGAGGAGCCAAGGATTGACGCCAACCATTCGCCGTCCACGACCAGAGGAGGCGCCCCGGGCAGGCTGACTGCTCTCCATGAAGGTTTCTGAAGCAAAGGCGGCAAGGGCACGGGCTCAAGACACCTTGCGGGCAGACTTGCTTCTCCGGCTGACCCCGCGTCAGGGGCAGCATGTAGGCTCGGGATGCTCAAGGCCAGCGATGAAGGCAAGGCCGGAGGAGGTTGCTTCTTGGGAGACTCCACGGGCCTGGTAGGAGGGATCCTAAAGAGCCGCCGTCAGGAAGGGAAGCATCAATTGAGGAATTACAAGGGGAAGGTACTTACTCGTCTATGGCGAAGTACTTTCGGTGCTTCAGCGGCCGGAAGGTGCGACCACTGCAGCTCGAAGAATCCTTCCTCTTACGGAGTGCGGCAAAGTCCACTTGGAACCGGCCTAGGGGCTGAACATGAGGACCAGTGCGTGGCACGGATGGAGAAGCACCCAGGCGGTCAACCTCAGGAGCGCCAAGCTAGGAAGAGAAATCAAGCACCACCTCCCAATGGCTTGCCAGGGCCTCAGAAACTCCGACCTCGGGAGCCGCGGGCTGTATCTCCCCCTTAGTGACCGTCCCAGGGCGAGCTTCACGAGTCTCAGAGGATGACACCTCGGGAGCCTCAGGCGGCGTTGGCGCCCCGACACCCGAGCCTCCAGCCTCAAGCGATGCTTCCCTCCCTGCGACCATTCTTGGGGCAAGATTGGTGCTGGCGGCGAGGAAAGGAGCCATGGTGACAGGATTCTCGCAAGGCCCCGCAAGGCCAACCGAACGCAACCCCCATTCATCAAAGTAAAGGCATCTGTCCCGCGAACTCGACCCTGTTTGAGCAGAGATACAAGAGGCTCCCCTCCTGCGGCATATCGCCTGGCGAGGGGTTTTCGATCAAGACCTCAAGCACCACCGTCAGCGCTTCGGGCGCAAGATCCGTCTCCTGAAGCCTCATGTGATCCCGGTCGCCGGTCATGGCCCACATCGACCGGGAATGGCGCTGGAGAGGAGCAATGCGACACTGGAGGAACTCCTTCACCACCCGGGGCACAGTCACACCAAGATCTCTCAACCTCTTTAGTCGGAACCAGACGAAGGAGAACCGGGGGCTCACGAGTCTCTCGTGGCCCCAACCGGGATTGGGGACAACAGGCAACAACGGATGCGAGAGCAGAGGGCTGAGCACTCCGACATCCACATACAGCCACCGCGTCCGGAACCCGCTCGTGGACGATGGGAGGTCAAAATCAATCCCCGACGTGGCCGTCTCTGCCACGGCCTGGAAGCTCACGCACCCCAAGCACTGCGATGGGTCGGTCAGGCGCAGCGAGAAGAAGTGGCGCAAGAGGGCGACGGAAGGAGCAATGCCCACCATCGCTTCGCAAACAAAGGCGAAGACGGCGAGAAGTGTAACGGATTGGGGATCAAGATGCATCGTATGGATCTGATAATGGGAAAGCACTGCATTGAAGAAGGCGGAGAAAGGGGAACCAGGCCAGCCCACAGGGCGTCGACGAAGAACCGAACCTCAGTGACTGTCCTGTCAATGGAGGCGTGGGACGCATGCCAAGCCATCGTCTTTCCGCACTCGTTGAAGCTGGAAGCGAGCACAGGTAGACCTTACCCATGGCCTCCAGATTGAGCACCAGCGACCGGCCGACGGCGGGCTCGATTGTCGGGGGTGGATTGGTTGAGGACAGAGGCTTCTTCCCCTTCTCCTTGCTAGTTGGCGCCATATCAATGGAGGGGGCAGAGCTCAAGTCAGATTGGGAGCGGAAGCAGGGACTCAAGGAAGAAGGGGGAATAGGAAGCACGCTGCCAGCAAGGAGGAAATAACTGTGTAGAGCGCCGTGGCCGCCTAGCCAGGCGAGTATTGGGGCAGCATGGGGAAGCAGAGACGCCCACGTCCAATCAGTTGCCATGCGTCGACCAAGGCCGCAGGCTGTGGGGGCCCTGTGGTGCTCCTTACTTGCCCTTTGGCTTCGGTGCTAAGCCAAGTCCAAGCACGCCTTGGTCCCGGGGTCTACTGTCGGTGTTCTGGGAACGGGAGTCCCGAGACTTGCCTGCCTGCGGCCTGCTATGTGGCTCAATCGGTGCCCCAGTACGGCCCATCTTCATCAACCAACACTCAAGACCCTCGCAAGGGGCCAAGCCTCGCGGGGCGGACGACATAAGGCCTCCTCAAGAGTGGCCTTGCCAGGCAGGCTCGCAAGGAGGCGGCGAGATCAAGGCAAGGGGTACCTCGCGAGGTTCCCATGACGCAAGCCATGACGATCAAGGCCAGGTGGGTGCCAGGCGGGCGCCAGCCTGTGCAGTGTCCTCGTTTCCTCTTTGGTGCAAAGGGGGCAAGCACAGGCGCGGAGTACCGAGGCATCAGGCAAAGGTTTCCATATCGGTGCAACGAGACCAAGACCAGCAGGACAGTAGGATGGAGGTCATAGTGGATCCCAAGACGGCGTCATCACCAGCACCTTTGGTAGGAGAGGACCACCTTTAGTCAGGATAACTTGTACTAGTTGTCCCCTTTCAAAATGGACGTTGTTGGATCCCTTCCCGCTCAATAATTGGGAATAGGACCAGGGCCTCTATAAATAGGGCTAGCCACCATCGTAGAAGGGGATCGGATCCTTCTGAAGCAGCACACCACACCAGCTCAAGAACACCTCTCCTCGCGAGGCTATTCCTCCTATGTATTGTTCATCATCATCCCAAGAGGCAATCCACCAGCACACACAGGAGTAGGGTATTACACCACAACGGTGGCCCGAACTTGTATAAATCTTGTGTCTCTTGTGCTGTGAGTTTATTGATCTAGCTTAAGGATCATGGCGAGGCAGAGAGCGATATTCGGTAGGAGGAGATCTTCATGCGCACCCCAGTGTTCGAACCGTAAGGGTTTTGCCGGAACCTGATATCCGACACCTTGTGTCGAATCAATAAATTTGGGTTGAATACTCTACCCTCGAAAACTGTTGCGAGCCCCTATACTTGTGGGTTATAAAGACTATTTTCTGGCGTCGTTGCCGGGGAGCATAGCTCTATTCTTTGAGTCACTTGGGATTTATATTTGCTGGTCACTATGAGGAACTTGAAAGGCAAAAGAACTAAGATTTTTCCCTCAACTATGAGGGGAGGTAAGGAGTTGCCATCTAGCTCTGCACTTGATTCTCCTTATGTTTTGAGTAAGCTTGTGACACCTAGACCTGCTTTTGCTATTAATTCTGATATGTCGCATGTTATTGATGATGCCACTTCTGTTATGCATGATACTTATGATGAAACTACTTCTATGCTTGATACTATTGTGCCATTAGGTGAATTTCTTGATGAACAACTTGCTAGGGCTAGAGAGAATGAAACTACTGAAACTGATAACATTGATGAAAGTGATGATGAAGATTCTCCCCCTGGATATGAATTGCCTGTTGTGCCTGAGGGTTATGTTATGGATGAAGAGACTACTAGAGATTTTCTTGCTTGCAATGATAGATCTGATCTTAAGAAGTTACTAGCTAATCTTAAAGAAAAGTCTCTAAATGCCAGAATGAAACATGACCCTACTTTTGCTACTTCACCTATCTGTATTACTGATAAGGATTATGATATCTCTATCGATCCTGAGATAATTACTTTGGTTGAATCTGATCCTTTTTATGGCTATGAATTTGAAACTGTTGTGGCACATCTTACTAAGTTAAATGATATAGCCACCCTATTCACTAATGATGAGAAAACTCGTTACTACTATATCCTTAAAATATTTTCGTTCTCATTAAAGGGTGATGCTAAAACATGGTTTAATTCTCTTGATCCTGGTTGTGTGCGTAGTCCCCAGGATATGATTTATTACTTCTCTGCTAAATATTTCCCCACTCATAAGAAACAAGCTGCTTTAAGGGAAATATATAATTTTGTGCAAATTGAAGAAGAGAGTCTCCCACAAGCTTGGGGGACGCTTCTCCAATTACTTAACTCTTTGCCTGATCATCCTCTCAAGAAAAATGAAATACTTGATATCTTTCATAATGGACTAACTGATGCTTCCAGAGACCACCTGGATAGTTGTGCTGGTTGTGTTTTCAAGGAAAGAACTATTGATCAAGCTGAACTGTTATTGACTAACATGTTGACTAATGAAAACAATTGTACACTTACTGAACCAATTCCTAAGCCAACTCCGAAGAAAAGAGGTTTTCTATTTCTCAATCTAGAAGGTATGCGAGGCAAAGAAATCTATGAAAGAAAAAGGTATTAAAGCTGAAGATGTTAAGAATTTACCTCATGTTGAAGAAATACATGGCCTTAATATACCACCTATTGAAGAAATACATGGTCTTGATAACCCGACACAGGTAGTAAAGGTAAATTCTCTCTATAGATATGATAAAGTTGAGATCTCATCTACTAAGTTTGCTAGCCAATGCTTAGATGAGTTTGATGACTTTATGGCTAGACATGAAAACTTCAATGCTTATGTTGGTATACAACTGAAAAGTAATGCTTATATGATTGGACACTTGAGTGATTATATGTCTAGAGTTAAGGGTGAACTTAAACTCATTAGTAAACATGCTTCTATGGTTAACACTCAAGTAGAACAAGTGCTTAAAGCTCAAAATGATTTGCTCAATGAATTAAATGATAAGAGAAATGATAATGCTGTTAGAGTTATGACTAGAGGGGGTAAAATGACTCAGGAACCTTTATATCCTGAGGGCCATCCTAATAGAATTGAGCAAGATTCTTAGAGAAATAATGTTGATGCACCTAGTCCTTCTAAAAAGAAGAAGAAAAATGATAGGACTTTGCATGCTTCTAGTGAACCTGTTGCAGACACACCTGAGAATCCCAATGATATTTCTACTTATGATGCTGAAACACAATCTGGTGATGAACATGAACCTAGTGATAATGTTAATGATGATTTTCATGTTGATGCTCAACCTAGCAATAATAATGATGTAGAGATTGAACCTGCGGTTGATCTTGATAACCCACAATCAAAGAATCAACGTTATGATAAGAGAGACTTTGTTGCTAGGAAGCATAGTAAATAAAGAGAACCATGGGTTCAGAAACCCATGCCTTTTCATCCCAAACCATCCAAGAAAAAGGATGATGAGGATTTTGAGCGCTTTGCTGAAATGATTAGACCTATCTTTTTGCGTATGTGTTTGACTGATATGCTTAAAATGAATCCTTATGCTAAGTACATGAAAGATATTGTTACAAATAAAAGAAAGATACCGGAAGCTGGAATTTCCACCATGCTTGCTAATTATACTTTTAAGGGTGGAATACCAAAGAAACTTGGTGATCCAGGAGTACCAACTATACCATGCTCCATTAAAAGAAACTATGTTAAAACTGCTTTATGTGATCTTGGAGCCGGTGTTAGTGTTATGCCTCTCTCTTTATATCGTAGACTTGAATTGAATAAGTTGACACCTACTGAAATATCTTTGCAAATGGCCGATAAATCAACCGCTATACATGTCGCTATTTGCGAGGATGTGCCTGTTGTGGTTGCAAACGTTACTATCTTAACGGACTTTGTTATTCTTGATATTCCCGAGGACGATAGTATGTCGATTATCCTTAGTAGACCCTTTTTGAGCACTGCAGGGGCTGTTATTGATTGCAACAAAGGAAATGTCACTTTTCATGTTAATGGTAATGAGCATACGGTACACTTTCCAAGGAAACAACCTCAAGTTCACAGTATCAATTATATTGGAAGAATTCCAACTATTATTATTGGAGGTTTTGAATTTCCTCTTCCTACTGTCAAGAAGAAATATGATATTCTTATTATTGGGGATGTGTATATCCCCATTGAGGTAACCTAGTGTTATTCAAAATTTCTCCGGTTCCATGTGATTCTGAATGAGTTTGTTAACAAGACTTGATCAACCTTGTTAGTGGATTCCTTTTGATGAGCATGAGATGGATGAAGTTAGAAAGCACAACCTTCTGAACTTTCTGTTATTTAGATTAAATAAAGCAAAATAGTATTTTCCTGTCTGTTTTGTGATTTATCCATGCAATAAAAAATACCCCAAAAATAAAAGTTCTCCAAATGCCCTGAAAATGAAATATGATTTTTTCTCTCGAATATTTGAGAATATCTGGCACTGAGAACACAGCAGGGGGGGGCAAGCACCTGGCCACGAGAGTCCAGGGCACACCCACCCCCCTGGGGTGCGCCCCCTGCCTCGTGGGCCCCTGGTGGCCCCCTCCACTTATTCGTGCACCCACACACTTCTTCTTCCTCCCAAAAAAATCACCAACCAGCTCAAGCACGAGTTCTAGATCATCTTGCTGCCGTTTTCGATCCCCTTGCTCAAAGCTCCATTCACAAAACTGCTTTGGGGGATTGTTCTTTGGTATGTGACTCCTCCAATGGTCCAATTAGTTTTTTTCTAGTGCTTTATTCATTGCAAATTTTTGCTGCTTAGGTGACCCTGTTCTTGAGCTTGCATGTCAAATTTAGTTGGTCCCAAGTAGTTCTAATGCATGATATAGTCTCTAGGCACTTGTGGGAGTAGTTGCTATCAATTTTGTTGAGTTTGGTTCACTTTTATTTTGAATTACTAAAAAATTCAGAAATTTTCAGAAAATGATGAAGAGATTTTTGAGGGGCTCTTCGAGCCAAAGCTTGAAGGATAAACAAAATAAGGAGAATAAAAATCCCAAGTATAATCTCCCTCGCGTCGCGGAGGCCTCACCGACTTCCTCCACAACCAACTCAATCAACATGTACCTCGTCTTGCCGGAGGCCGTTCACGCATACGGGAGCCAAACACCAGCTGCAGAGCCTGAGGCGCGACCACCACTTGACCCTTATCGACAGTCCTTTTATCAGTGGAATCCGGAGGAAATCGCCAGCTAGTGGCACTCAGATGACACGCCTCAGTACAACGGAGAGAGTAGCTTTAATCCATGGGCATAGACCAACTTAGGCCAAAAGCCTAAGCTTGGGGGAGTACGTATTTCTCACTGACATTACATTCATGTTCACACACTCATGCTAGTTGTCTGTGCTCATACTTTTTCATTGTACTATCCATGCTAGTTTATTTTCTTTTTCTAGCTTTCTTCTTGTGTGTTTGAATAACCTGAAGAAAAACCAAAAAAATTTAGCTTTTAGCTAGTTTGCTTTCCATGCCTGTAGTGGTAGTAATCAAAAGAAAAAAGATTTCTCGTTCTTCTTTTGCTTGATTGGGAGATTTCCCGTGTAAATAGTTTTATTTATTTTCTTTTCTTTGGGGGTCGAGAGGAGAAGACCATGATGAAAATGTCGAGTGGATCTTACATGCATTATTGTTGATTTAACCAAGAGCCCATATTACCTTGTCTTCTCCCTTGAATTGAATGCTTGCAGATTCCAGCTTAGTCCAATGCACGTGCACTATTATTATTATCCACACCATTCGGTCGTGCAAGTGAAAGGTAATAATGACGATATATGATGAAATGATTGAGATGAGAGAAGCTAGTATGAACTTGACCTCTCTTGTTTTTGTAAATATGATTAGTTCATCGTTCCTGATTCAGCCTATTATGAATGAACATGTTTGCAATGACAATTAGAGATTATAGTTGCTTATGCCATGCTTAATTAGCTAGGAGCTTATAATGGTTTACCTTGCGTGCCAACATGCTATTAAAATGGTTGTGATGTGGTATGATAGGGTGGTATCCTCCTTTCAATGATTTGAGTGACTTGATTTGGCACATGTTCATGCATGTAATTGAAACAAAATCAACATAGCCTTCACGATATTTATGTTCATGGTGGATTATATCCTACTCATGCTTGCACTCGGTGTTGATTAATTTTAATGCATGTTCATGACTGTTGTCGCTCTCTAGTTGGTCGCTTCCCAGTCTCTTTCTATCCTTCACTTGTATTAAGCGGGAATACTAGTTGTGCATCCATGTTCATAAACCCCAAAGTTATTCCATATGAGTCCACCATACCTTCCTATATGCGGTATCTACCTGCCATTCCAAGTAAATTTGTATGTGCCAAACTCCAAACCTTCAAATGAAATTCTGTTTTGTATGCTCGAATAGGTCATGTATCAACTAGGGATGTCTATATCTTCCATGCTAGGCGGGTTATTCTCAAGAGGAGTGGACTCCGCTCCTCACTCACGAGAAAATGTCCGGTAACCGAGATGCCCAGTCCCATGCTCAAATCAAATCAAAATAATTGCAAACAGAACTCCCCCAGGGTTGTTGTTAGTTGGAGGAACCTGTTGTTTTGGGCAAGCTATGGACTGATGATTGTTGGTGGAGGGGGAGTATAAACTTTACCATTCTGTTTGGGAACCGCCTATAATGTGTGTAGCATGGAAGATATCAAGATCTCTCGGTTGTTATGTTGACAATGAAAATATACCGCTCAAAATATTATTTATCTCTATTTCAAAATCGAGCTCTGGCACCTCTACAAATCCCTGCTTCCCTCTGCGAAGGGCCTATCTATTTACTTTTACATTGAGTCATCATCCTCTTACTAAAAAGCACCCGCTGGAGAGCACCGCTGTCATTTCCATGCATTACTATTAATTTATATTGAGTATGACTGTGACTGGATCTCTTTTACCATGAATTACAATGTTTAGTTAGTCCTTGATCTTTAGAGGTGCTCTGCATTTATGTTTTGTGGTCTCAGAAAGGGCTAGTGAGATACCATCTTGTTATATCATATTATGATTGTTTCGAGGAAGTGTTGTCATCCGATAGTTATTATTATTGCTCGCTAGTTGATTATGGCATTGATATGAGTAAACATGAGACCTAAGTGTTATTGTGAATATGGTTAGATCATAATCTTTGCTGAAAACTTGAATGCTGGCTTTACATATTTGCAACAACAAGAGCAAGCAGAGTTTGTAAAAGTTTTTTTATCACTTTCAGTTTGTCAACTGAATTACTTGAGGACAAGCAAATGTTTAAGCTTGGGGGAGTTGATACGTCTCCGTCGTATCTACTTGTCCAAACACTTTTGCCCTTGTTTTGGACTCTAACTTGCATGATTTGAATGGAACTAATCTGGACTAGCGATGTTTTCAGCAGAACTGTCGTGGTGTTATTTTTGTGCATAAATAAAAGTTCTCGGAATGACCTAAAAATTCACGGAGCAACTTTTTGGATTTAATAAATAATATTGGCGAAAGAATCAATGTCAGGGGGGCCACACCCTGTCCACGAGGGTGGGTGGCGCGCCCCCCTGGCTCATGGGCCCCCTGGAGATCCACCGACCTCAACTCCAACTCCATATATTCATGTTCGGGGAGGAAAAATCAGAGAGAAGGATTCATGGCGTTTTATGATATGGAGCCTCCGCCAACCCTAAACTCCCTCGGGAGGGCTGATCTGGAGTCCGTTCGGGGCTCCGGAGAGGGAGATCCGTCACCGTCGTCATCATCAACCTTCCTCCATCACCAATTTCATGATGCTCACCACCGTGCGTGAGTAATTCCATTGTAAGATTGCTTGACGGTGATCGTTTGGATGAGATTTACCATGTAATTAAGTTAGTTTTGTTAGGGTTTGATCCCTAGTATCCATTATGTTCTGAGATTGATGTTGCTATGACTTTGTATGCTTAATGCTTGTCACTAGGGCCTGAGTGCCATGATCTCAGATCTGAACCTATTATGTTTTCATAAATATATGTGAGTTCTTGATCCTATCTTGCAAGTCTATAGTCACCTATTATGTGTTATGATCCGTTAACCCCGAAGTGACAATAATCGGGATACTTACCGGTGATGACCGTAGTTTGAGGAGTTCATGTCTTCACTAAGTGTTAATTCTTTGGTCCGGTACTCTATTAAAAGGAGGCCTTAATATCCCTTAGTTTCCAATAGGACTCCGCTGCCACGGGAGGGTAGGATAAAAGATGTCATGCAAGTTCTTTTCCATAAGCACGTATGACTATATTCGGAATACATGCCTACATTACATTGATGAGCTGGAGCTAGTTCTGTGTCACCCTATGTTATAACTATTACATGAGGAATCGCATCCGACATAATTATCCACCACTGATCCAATGCCTACGAGCTTTTCACATATTGCTCTTTGCTTAGTTACTTTGCCGTTGCCACTGTTACAATTACTACAAAACTGCTACTGTTACTTTTGCCACTGTTACCGTTACTTCCATACTACTTTGCTACTAAATACTTTGCTGCACATATTAAGTTATCCAGGTGTGGTTGAATTGACAACTCAACTGCTAATACTTGAGAATATTCTTTGGCTCCCCTTGTGTCGAATCAATAAATTTGGGTTGAATACTCTACCCTCGAAAACTGTTGCGATCCCCTATACTTGTGGGTAATCACGCCGCCACCGCTAACGACGTTCGTGTGGAGACTCACGGCGGTCAGCTTCTCCCACGGTACACACATTCTAGCTAGACTGAGGCCCCGTGCATGTCGGTGTAGCGCTGAATGTTAGCTGATAGACGCTGTTAATCTCACTATTTGCCAAAGTAGTTTACAGTCAATATGCTTTGCTTAAGAAGCTTCCTTGCCCTGTTCTGTACTCAATCTGCTTAGCTGAGATGCCATGCCAAGGACGACTAGTTGCTAAAATGTCCTGTCATATATTTATTGTGACGTAGATTGCCATGGTCTAGTAGCCAATCTGTTAGGTGAAATAGCTCTACACCATTTTATACTCGATCTTTGTTGCTACGATGGCCTTCGATAGTTTGATGGCTATGTGCTTGGCCTCATTGACTGCTGAAATAGCCTGCCATAATTTAGCACTCAAATCTGTTTGCTAAATTAGCTTTACATATATTTCGTTACTTAGATCTGCTCGTCCAAATATCTTGCCACAGCTTTAGACATCGACCTAGGTATTTTTTTCTGGACTTCATAAAAAAGCATATATGTTTTTCCTGTAATATCTAGTAGAAGAACTAATTTGTATGTCTAACAGATGGACAGGACTTGGATAACTTCTGCTCGAAGAGTCTTCGCTGCATATGTCGAGGGGGTTGAAAACTTAATGAACTTTATCAGACCTGAGTACAGTGGTCCGAAATCAAATGTACTCTGCCCATGTAGCAGTTGTATGAATTCAGTTACAAGACCCCAGTCAACTATGCAAAATCATCTACACTTGTATGGGATGTCGGTCACATATACTAGGTGGGTTCATCATGGTGAAGCTGTGAACGTCAATGTTATGGACTACGTGGAAGCAGCAGATCACCATCTTGATCTGCCTGATGCTCAGGTGGAAGAGGAGGAGGAGCTAGTGGTGGCGGAGCCAGTGAGTTTGACTAACATTGAAACAATGCTACGAAATGCTCGTGCATTCCGTGAAATTTTACCTGCAGAAGAAAAATGGTGGGCCCGCATGTTGGAACAATGCAACGTGGCTGTCACCCCAGGAAATAAGCTGTCAGTATTCTCAGCTATGGTCACCTTTCTTCAGGTGAGAACATCTGAGCGGATGACCAACAAATCATTCGATGCGATGTTGGCTGCTTTCCACAAATCTTTCCCAGATATGTCTGAGCTGCCACACACCTACAGTAAAATGAAGAATTTCCTTCGTGTAGTTGGAATTGGATATGATATGATCCATGTTTGTAAGAATAATTGTGTTCTGTTCCGGAAGAATTATGCCAACTTAAGTGAACGCCCAAAATGCAAATCATCACGATGGAAAGATGGTGATGCTGTGAAGAGGATTCCTCATAATGTTCTAAGACATTTTCCAATTATACCAAGATTGCAGAGGTTGTTTCATGATGCTGAAACAAGAGAGGATGTACTGCGGCATTCTAGGAACCAGGAGTACATAGATCAGAATGTAATGGGCCATCCATCTCATGGTAGTGAGTGGAAAAGCTTCAATCATAAACACAAAAAGTTTGTTGCTGACCCAAGAAACATTAGACTTGGCTTAGCATCAGATGGATTTAACCCATTTGGCCACCAGAGTGCCACATATAGTAGTGGCCAGTGCTTGTTATCCCTTACAACATGCCTCCAAATGTCTGCACCAACGAATCAAACTACATGATGGCCTTGCTCATCCTAGGTCCAAAAAGTCCTGGAAAGGATTTTGATTTGTTCATGGAGCCTCTTGTGGAGGAACTTCAACAACTATGGAGGGGTGTTCTCACTCGAGACCTATATAGCAGCCCACCAGCTGATTTCTTTCTGCGTGCTGCTATAATTTGGTGGATCCATGACTATCCGGCTTTGGGCACTATGTCAGGGCGAACAACACATGGTTACAATGCATGTGTTCGCTGTGACAGGAATCCACTGTCATACGCAATACTTAGCAAGATCTATTACATTAGACAATGTTGTTTCCTTGTCAAGGACAAGCCACATCCTAGAAAATACCGAAGACATGTGTTCAATGCAAAGCATGAAAACCGTGATGCGCCAAAGAGGCTCACCGCCGATGAGTTGCAAGTGGAATTAGAGAAGGTCATGCATATTACACCAGGAAGCCATCCTGGTAATGGTAGAGGGAAAAGGAAGTGTGGCAGGGAAGAAGAGAGATTATTGTTTACCCGCAGGTCCACTTTGTGGGACTTGGAGTATTGGAAAGATTTAGATCCGCGGCATAATATTGATGTGATGCACATCAAGAAAAATATATGTGTCAGCATTATCGACAAGCTTCTTAATATTGAAGGCAAGACAAAAGATACCTTAAAATCTAGGATTGATTTGACACACCTGGGTATCAGACAGGATTTGCAGGTGCAAGATGAAGGTAAACCACGGGATATGGCACGAGCTGTGTACGTCTTGGACAAGGTAAAAAGAAAAGAATTCTGTGAGGTCCTGTCATGTGTGAGAGTCCCACATGGATTTGCTTCCAACCCTGAAAGGAGAGTCAGTGCAGATGGAAACAAGGTACAAGGGTTGAAAACTCATGACTGCCATGTCCTACTTCAAAGGGTTTTACCTGTTATCCTTGGAGGATTGGGCCGCCCTGACTTATACAGAGCAGTTGCAGAGTTGGGATAATTCTTCAGGGAACTCTGCAATAGAAATATTAGGATAGATGATTTGGAGCGTCTTAGAGACAAGATACCAACTATCCTATGCGACCTTGAGAAGATATATCCTCCAGCCTTATTTGATGTGATGGTGCATTTGGTTGTTCATCTACCTGATGAGGCACTACTTAGGGGTCCAATACAACATGGCTGGATGTACCCTATTGAAAGGCGGCTAGGCACTTTCAAGGGCTATGTTAGGAACAGAGCTGGACCTGAGGGTTCCATTGTAGAGGCCTACATTGCTACAAAAGTGTTGACATTCTGCTCAAAATACATTGAAACAGCTGATCAGCTTAGCAAAGAGGTGGGTGAAGACAATCCTGGGCTCAATGTTTTCAATTATTATTTTCGAGTTACAGGGAAGAGTCAACAAACCTAAAGATTTGGACAAAATGGTTTGGTATGTGTTGAATAACTGTCCTGAGATACCACCTTATATCAAGTAAGTGCTAAGTACTGCAGCTTATACATCGTAATCTACTAAACTTGCAACACATTCTTATATATTTAGATGTTTGACACGGTCACTATGTTGTCCAGCATCTACAAAAAGGAGTTACGACTGCAAAATCCAAGAAAGATTGAAAAACTGGTTATGGCAGGATTGGTGAAATGGTTCAAGAGACATGTAAGCTTTTGAATTGCACTATCAGTTTTTTAATATATTGAGTACATAAGATGATCAGCTTGTCTATTTTCTAACCATAGGTTAAGAAGATGCGGGAGGATGGGCAGGCAGTTGATGATGCCCTTTACTCACTAGCAGTGGGTCCTGATACTCGGGTAAGACATTATGAATCTTGTGTTGTTGGAGATGTGCGCTCCAACACCCTTGCACGAGACGAAGGCAGGAAGACACAAAACAGTGCCATCATGAGCACGGATACGTATGACAAAGAGACAACTGAAATGTATGCTAACATAATAGACATTGTTCAGTTGCAGTATATCTCCAGTTTCGAGGATCATCAGTGTGTGGTTCTGTTGTGCTGTCATTGGTATAACATGTTTTCCAGGATCGCAAAACCCAGAGCTGATGATTATTTCAAATCCATCAATGTCAAGGTGGCGTACTAGACCAACTAGCCTTTTATTTTGGCAAATCAAGCAACACAAATATTTTTCTTAGAAGACACATTTGCACGTAGCGATGACTGCAGAGTATTGCAAAGGTTTGAGTAGAGGAATTCGTTTAATGAAGTTGCACAACAAGATGATGCTTACACTACTCTTGATGTACAAGATAACATAGATGTTCCTAATATTTTTGAGAACCATCACGTCTATGACGCCGGTGAAGAGATTGCCTGTCATGCTGTGGACATACAAGAGTTGATCAAGAAGAAGCCAACGTTCAAGGACGTTGAGGACGAAGAAGAAGATGACACCATGGGGAATTACGATTCAGACTAATACACATGGCGAAGATGTTGATGCTGCTACTGCGGATGATGATTACATTGCTTTTGTCGTATTTGCCTGTCAGAAGATGTTTTTTTATCTACTATGTGAAATTGTGTTTTCTATGACAACTGAAACCTGATGAACGTGTTGTTTAGTATTTGGCTGTGAGAACAACACTTGTTATGTATGCTGATTTGTGTTTGGTGATTGTATGACGACTAAAACATGGTGACATTGTTCATATTTGGCTGTGAAACTTGAATTTGATGACATAGTTTGTTGTTGGACTGCAATTTGCTCGACATCTTCGAATGAGAACAAAGCTGACCCGACAGGGCCTCTGCTAATATATCTATTTATTACCAAAACGACCTCTTCTATTTATTTATTTATGAGCAAAAGGGGATACCCCCTGATTTCCATTAATAGAAATCATTAGATGTTCACAACACTACGCCCAGCCTGCTACACATGTTTCATTCATTACTAGTTTCAGCAAAGTGCTCATGTCACAGCCACCGAATACATCATGAGTGCTACATACACTTCAAATAAAGAGACAATCATCCTACAGAGCACATCGGTTTTTCCCATTATCTTCACAAGCTCTTTCATCTCCTCATTGCTATCAAGGCCGTTCAACAACTGTTGCTTGGCCATGATCATAGGATCTGCATCTTTAACCTTCCGCTCTACATCTTCCTCTTCTGTTGTTCCTTCAGTTACTTGTCCGACACCCCAACCTGCTGGTATTGGGATTCCTCGGCTAACCAAATAATCAGCGTAGTTGCATTCCCCCACATCAGCAACTTCTCAGAAATACAAATCACACGAATCTTCCCTTTTCTGCACGAATCAAATTGGAAGATCATCAACCAAACTATTAAAAAAATCAGAACTGAAAGCAGTAGAACAACACTTAAACATATTATTACCCCATGATTCGTGCATTTGTAGAAGACTTGGCCAGGCTTGAGGATTGTGGTTCAGACGCGATGGATGACTCTGCGTGATTTGCAGAAGTGGCACCACACCAACGGCAGCAGGGTGCGATGAGGAACTGGTTGCGGTGCGCGTGCCGGCGGGGGTGTGATGAGACCCACAGGCGATGGTACGGGTGGGACTTGGCGCATATCTGGTTGTTGCCTGCTGAAGAGCAGGTGGACGAGCAACCAGTGGACATGGTTGCTGCGGCCAGAGCTTCTGATGCTAGGTAGAGTAAGTAAAGCAGATGAGAAGAGAATATTGGATATGTCACTTTCATTACTTGCAGAGTAGCATAGCACCATATATAGTCATAGTCTAGGTTTGGATTCGAACCAGCTACAGGAGCATGTCTCTCTTTTTTCTAAAACTCAGCAACCTCTCTTTGCTGGTACACTAGCTTGTTCTGTACGCCTTCTCAAGTCTTTGATTTTCTTTCCCTTTTTTTGCGAGAAGGAAGGAGGACAAAATTGAGAGTTCCTGGGACTCGAACCCAAGACCTCTCGGTTGAAAACCAAGGGTGCTAGTAACTTATGTGGCGAATGTTCCCTGGGAGGAGGACGACAGACAAACGCATTTTCCTCGCAGTTTTAGTTGCGACACAAGATCGAACAGTCGCAGTTTCGGGAATGTTATCAGGCGAACGAGCCCAGTTTTTCTTTTCTTCCTATATATAAGAAAGTATGCTACTTGGTGTCAGCTTAGTCAACAAACGATTGTGCCAACCTTGACCGTTGGATTGACATTCAACGTCAGTCGTGTTTCTTCAGTCTCTTCTTCCATGAGCCGCCAAAGCCAAACCAGCGCCGGCGGGACCGCTTGCTCCTGCTTCCCATGGCTGGCTGTGCTACCGCGCACGCATCATGGCCACATCGTGTCGGTGTTCTGGGAACGGGGGTCCCCAGACTTGCCTGCCTGTGGCCTGCGGTGTGGCTCAAGCGGAGGCCCAGTACGGCCCGTCTTCATCAACCCAAGCTCAAGACCCTCACGAGGGGCCAAGCCTCGCGGGGCGGAGGATGCAAGGCTTCCTCAGGAACGGCCACACCAGGCAGGCTCACAAGGAGGTGGAGAGATCAAGGCAGGGGTACCTCACAAGGTGCTCATGACGCAATCCATGACGATCGAGACCAGGCGGGCGCCAGCCTGCACAGTGTCCTCGTTTCCTCTTTGGTGCAAAGGGGGCAAGCCTAGGCGCAGAGTACCGAGGCATCAAGCAAAGGTTACCATTTCGGTGCAATGAGACCAAGACCAGCAGAGTGGCAGGACGGAGGTCACTGTGAAGCCCAAGACGGCGTCATCGCCAGTGCCTTTGGCAGCCGAGGACCAACTTTAGTCAGGATAACTTGTACTGGATGTTCCCCTTTGAAATGGCCGTTGTTGGCTTCCTTCCCGCTCAATATTTGGGAAGAGGACCAGGCCCTCTATAAATAGAGATAGCCACCACAGTAGGGGGGAGCCCATCCAGAGACGATCGAATCCACCCAAGTAGAGCTCCACACCAGCCCAAGAACACCTCTCGCGAGGCTGTTTTTCCTCTGTACTGTTCATCATCAGCCCCGTGAATCAATCCACCACACCACAAACTAGAGTAGGGTTTTACACCACAACGGTGGCCCGAACTAGTATAAACCTCGTGTACCTTGTGTTGTTCATCGTGTAGCTTAGATTCACGGCGAGGCGTTGGGACGTGGATCGGTAGCGGGAAGATCTTCGCGTGCACCCCAGAGTTTGAACCTTAAGGGTTTTGCCGGAACCTGATATCCGACATTTGGTGCGCTAGGTAGGGGTGCACCGAAATCCTCTTTCCGCCTACCTGCGTTCCACTGCTTCGTCGCATCCATGTCCGGCGACCCGACGGCCAACACTGACCGCTGGGCGGCATGGCCTGCCCACGCCGCGCCGCCTGCCCAAGGTGACCTCAACCCCGCGCCTCAGGCAACCCGCGCTCCACAGAATGCTGCAGGGCATGGGCGACGCGGTCAAGCGCCACCTGCCCTAACCCCGCGGCAGGTACAATCAACAACAAGGGCCTCAAACCACACCGCGGCCACAACGCCGCTCACCCGATGGGACCAGGCGAACCTGAAGGCCGCACTCACGGTGGCTCGAGAGCTGCTATGGTGCATGCTGCAAGAAAGCGGCCATGACGTGCTGCTGGAGTGCTCGCTGAGCTCCTGGATGCTGCTGCTTCAGGGGCGCCTCCTTTCAGTGTCCAGCTTCCGACCCAGGCCCTGGGCGGATCACACGGTGGGCCCATCCATGCCCATGCGCCCTCAGGCGTACCCCAAGGGTTCATCAACACCGGCTCGACCATCAGCGCCGGACGTCAAGCAGCACCAGCACCGCCGCTGGTGAGCGAGGGCATGCACATCGCTACCTACGGCCCATGCGGGCCACCACCCTTTCACCCCCAAGATGGTGCCCCAAGCCAAGCCGCGTGGAGCATGGGGCACTACGGCGAAGTCTTCGGGGCGGCGACCTCGGAGGCTTATGTGCCCCATATGGTGGATCGGGAATACGCACTGGAAGAAGACCACGACTCGTTCCTCGGGCCAGGCAGGGAGGAAGAGACGCCAGAAGCCGAGCCCTTTTAGGAGCCTCAAGGAAGCCTCGCCAGCCGCGCCGGCGGCAGCAGCCATCGGGTACCGCTAATTCCTCAGGAGCAAGTTTATGCTAACCATGGGTCGCAGGAAGTCCAGGTCACTGCAGCGGAAGGTTGCCCCAGTGCGGCAGCCTCCCTCCCATCAGGAGGAGGGCCCTGGGGGCTGCAGGAGAGGGGTCGGGAGCCAGGCCCCTCCCCACGGCGCGCGGAGCAAGGTGTTCCTCGGAGGTAGGCCCTCTGCTAGGGAGGTGTCGCAAGGCCTACCCCCGGCAGAGGACCCGTGGTCGTCGGGGGAACCACTGGCGTCACCTTTTCCCCATTGGCGTCATCCTTGGTTTCTGGTCGCCGTCAATGGTGGTCAAGGGTGGCGCAAGGCAGGGCCCTCATCTGGCGATATGAAGCAAGGCCGGTACCTATGAAGAAGGCCCAGTGCCTGTAAAGCTCACCGCCCGTGACACTCTCACGTAATAATGAGTTGGGGCTGTACACGCCCTGGAGTCTCCGGAGAGCCGCCCTCAGGCCTCGGGGGCTCCCTTCCACGCCCAGTGGCAGCACTTAGCTCCACGCTGGTGAGAAGACATCGAAGACTAGACTAGGTGCCAGACACGGCCTTTTGCTTTTGCTTCCTTTTATGTGGTCGAGCTTTCTCGTTTCGGATTTAAGTTGAAGTTGAATTTGTGTTTGCGTAAGCGGGGAGGGGTGTCTTGTCTTGTTCGCGTGATTTCTCATTTTTTGTTTCATGCCCAAGTTGGAATTCGAACTAGCTGTCTCCTACTCGCGAGCCCCTCGCGGGCGGGGCTGGGCTCAGCACACGCACGCATGCCGTCCCGCGGCCGGCACTCGCTCTCGCAAGGCTCTCACAACATGGTCAAACAGGTCTACCGAGGGACCCCCGGAGAGTCACCACAAGCCTACTCGAGGCTCGCCCAGGGTAAAGGTAAATCACAGCTACCAACTCATCGCAGGGCCCGTAACACCACACGGGCGCCCATTCGGCGCCGTCCTTAACAATGCATGGACAACAATCCTTTTTGCATGAGGGGCTTCCCTTCCCAAAATGCTCTTACAACCTTCAAGGCCACGCCCGAGCTTTTTTCACGCAGGATAAATAGCAGGGGGGCGCAGGATCAATCAGACATGTAGCTCACCGCACCCTCTTGGTCATCTCTGGGAGCGTCGCTAGCACCACCGTCGCTGTCGCTGGCTTCACAATCACCATGGTCGGTGCCATCTTCGTCGCCGTTCAACACGTCACCTTCATCCGCAGCAACTACCACCCCGTCATCATCAGAGGTGAAGTCCCGGACAAGTGCATCCACATTGTCCTCCACCCAACGCGCCAGGTCGCCTCGGATGGCCTCGGGCACCGGAGCGATGGCGGCGTTGAAGTCAAAGTCAGGGTCGACGTTCTGAAGATGGCTGAAGACGCAGGAGAATGCATGAGCGAGCAGGCCGCGGCTCCTCTCCTCGACAAGCTGACGAGCTCTCTTAGAGCGATTCTCCAGATGCGTCACCATGTCAGTGAAGAACTGGAGATTACTGGCGTAGTTGGTCACATGGGGTTGCTCAGCGGTCGCGTTGCAGATATTGCCCAGGGACGTGTTGGCCTTTTCCCTGAGCGTTCGGAGCATGGGGCCATGCACGTGCTCCAGCGTCTGCCGCTGGCGAATCTCATCTTCATTCTGCCACGCGACAGATTCGGTGTCGTCGACCCTCCGTTGGAGGAGAAGCAGTTCGGCGCGGGAGGAGGCCAACTCAGCCTGCATCGTGACCAAGGCGGCTGCGGTGGCCTCAGCACACTGCGGCACTTGAGTTAGCTTGGTCCTAAGAGCGACAGTCCTGCCCGCAGCCTCGGCCTTGATCAGCTCAAGACCCGCGCAAACTTCCGCCACGCGGCAGTCGATCTCTTCTTGGATTCCGACCTCCCGCGTGCCCATGTCGTCCTCCACCTGGGTAACCTGGCGCTCCCTCGTCTCCAACCGTTCAAGATCGAGGTTGCGCTCGGCAGCCTCCAGCGTCAGCGCTTCCACACGCCTCCGGAGCTCAGCCTCTTCGATGGGCGTCCCCTTCAGCGATGCAAGGGCAGCTCGGCGCAGCTCCACTTGCTGCTCCAGGGAATTGCATCAGGCTTGGAGCTCCCACGCTCTCTCCTCCATGATCTCGCCTCGTCGGTCTGCCTCTTGAGCCTCCTCAATGGCTCGGGAGTAGGCCTTCCGGGAGGCCACGAGAGACGCTTCGGCCTTTGCATTGTCAAGATCACGCTAATGACGCGTAAGGCTGACGGCCACCTTCAGCTTGCGCCGTTCCTCAGCCAGCCGCAGGCCTTCGGCTTCAAGACGTGCATCCTCGCCTTCAAGCTCTACACCGAGCTGGCTCACCGCGTCTGTCGCCTTCCGTAGAAACTCTTGGCAGATGGCGCTGCGCTCCCGCGCTCGCTCGAGCACGTCGTCGATGTCGTCCTCCACTGCCGGCATTGACGGAGGGCCCTGAAGTGGTTCGCCCCCTCTCGGCAAGGGGCTGGGGGTTTGCGCCCCTACAATCTCCGGGCGGTCCCCGCGAGGGACCAAGCTAGGCGTTGATCCATCCCTAGAAGAAGAGCCGAAGATCGAATTCAACCATTCGCCGTCCAAGATCAAAGATGGAGCCCTGGGCAAGCTGATTGCTTCCCGGGCAAGGTCACAAGGGAAAGGCGGCGAGGACACGGGCTCGAGGCACCATGCAAGCCGGCTTGCCTCTTCGGATGAATCCACGTCAGGGGTGGCATGCAATCTGGGGGCGCTCAAGGCCAGCGATGGAGGAGAGGCCTAAGGAGGTGGCTTCTTAGCTGGCGCCGCAGGCTTGGCAAGAGGGATCCTAAAGGGCCACAGTCAGCAAAGGGAACAGAGAATGAGGAATTACAAGAAGGAGGGACTTACTCATCCATGGCGAAGTACTTCCTATGCTTCAGCTGCCGGCAGGGGCGCTCGCTGCCGCTTGAAGACTCCTTCCTCTTGCGGAGGGCTTCGAAGTCTATGCGGAACCTACCCAAGCTCTTGACGTGAGGGCCGACGCGTGGCATGGATGGCAAAGCACCAAGGCGGCCTGCCTCAGGGGCGCCATGCTAGGATGAGCGATCAGGTGCCACCGCCCAGTGGCCTGCTGAGGCCTCGGGGGTTTCAGCCTCAAGAGCCACAGGTGGCGTCCCCTCATCAATGACCGCCTCAGCAAGGGCTTCGCAAGCTCTAGAGGATGACGCCTCGGGAGCCCCGCGCGGCATCGGCATCACGACACCAGATCCCCCAGCCTCCAGCGATGCTTGCCTTCCTGCACCACCTCCTGAGGCAAGATCGACATGGGCGATCAGGGAAGGAGCCACAGCGACGGGATTTTCACGGGGCCCCACAAGGTCAGCTGAGCGCAACCCCCATTCGTCGAAGTGGGGCATCTGCCTCACGAACTCGGCCCTACCCAAGCAAAGAAACAAGAGGTCGCCCCCATGCCGGATGTCGCCCGGAGAGGGGTTGCCAGTCAAGACCTTCAGCACCTTCCTCGGTGTTTCAAGTGCAAGATCCTCCTCCTGAAGCCTCATATGGTCTTGATGCCCAGTCAAGGTCCACATTAGCCGAGAGTGGCGCTGGAGAGGGGCGATGCGGCACTGGAGGAACTCCTTCACCACCTGGGGCACCGTCACGCCAAGCATCCTCAACCTCTCAAATCGGCGCCAGATGAAAGCTAGGAGGGGGCTCGTGAGCTTCTCGTGACCCCATCCTTGATTGGGGATAGCAGGCAATGTCGGATGTGCAAGCAGGGGGCTGGGCACCCCAACATCCACGTACAGCCACCGCTCCCGGAACCCGCTCATAAAAGGTTGAAGGCCAAAATCAATCCCCGAGGCGGCCGTCTCTGGCACGGCCTGGAAGCTCACGCACCCCGAGCACTGCGATGGGTCGGTCAGGTGCAAGGAAAAGAAGTTGCGCAGTAGGGCAACGGAAGGGGCGATGCCCACCATGGCTTTGAAGATGAAGGCGAAGAAAGCAAGAAGAGTAATGGATTAGGGACCGAGATGCATCATGTGGATCTGGTAGTGGGAAAGCACCGCATTGAAGAAGGCAGAGAAGGTAGAGAATCAAACCTCCGTGACGATCCTGTCGAAGGAGGCATGGGACGTAGGCCAAGCTGTCGACCTTCCACACTCGTTGAAGCTAGAGGAGAGGGTGGAGCGGACCTTGTCCAAGGCTTCCGGATTGAGTATCAGCGACCGGCCGACGGCAGGCGCGGTTGCCGGAGGCGAGCTGGCCGAAGGCGCGGGATTCTTCCCTTTCTCCCTTTTTGTTGGCGCCATGGCAACGGGAGGGGGCACATCTCAAGTCGGATTGGAGGCAGAAACAGAGGCTCAAGGAAGAAAGGGGAACAGGAAGCACGCGGGCAGCAAGGAGAGAATAACTGTGTACAGTTTCGTGGCCGCCTAGCCAGGCGGATATTGATGGAGCGTGGGGAAGCAGAGACGCCCACGTCCAATCAACTGCCACGCGGCGACCAAGGCCACAGGCTGTTGGGGCACGTGGCGCTCCGCACTTGCCCTTTCGCTTCGCTGCTAAGCCAAGTCCGAGCGCGCCTTAGGCCCAGGGGCTACTGTCGGCGTTCTGGGAACGGGGGTCCCCAAACTTGCCTACCTGCGGCCTGCGACGTGGCTCAAGCGGAGGCACAGTACGACCCATCTTCATCAACCCAAGCTCAAGACCCTCGCGAGGGGCCAAGCCTCGCGGGGCGAATGACGCAAGGCTTCCTCAGAAACGGACTCACCAGGCAGGCTCGCAAGGAGGCAGAGAGATCAAGGCAGGGGTACCTCGCGAGGTGCTCATGACGCAAGCCATGACAATCGAGACCAGGCGGGCTCCAGGCAGGCGCCAGCCTGCGCAATGTCCTCGTTTCCTCTTTAGTGCAAAGGGGGCAAGCGCAGGCGCGGAGTACCGAGTCATCAAGCAAAGGTTACCATTTCGGTGAAGCGAGACCAAGACCAGCAGAGCGGCAGGACAAAGGTCACCGTGGAGCCCAAGACAGCGTCATCGCCAGTGCCTTTGGCAGCCGAAGACCAACTTTAGTCAGGATAACTTGTACTGGATGTTCCCCTTCGAAATGGCCGTTGTTGGCTCCCTTCCCGCTCAATATTTGGGAAGAGGACCAGGGCCTCTATAAATAGAGATAGCCACAACAGTAGGGGGGATCCATCCAGAGACGATCGCATCCACCCAAGTAGAGCTCCACACCAGCCCAAGAACACCTCTCGCGAGGCTGTTTTTCCTCTGTACTGCTCATCATCAGCCCCCTGAGGCAATCCACCACACCACAAACTAGAGTAGGGTTTTACACCATAACGGTGGCCCGAACTAGTATAAACCTTGTGTCCCTTGTGTTGTTCATTGTGTAGCTTAGATTCATGGTGAGGCGTTGGGACATGGATCGGTAGGGGGAAGATCTTCGCGTGCACCCCAAAGTTCGAACCTTAAGGGTTTTGCCAGAACCCGATATCCGACACATCGCACCCTAAAACTCTACGCATCTTCCCTGGCTCTTGTTCATTCCCGTCCGAGGCCTCACCATCGTCCTCCGCCTTGGTTCGCTCACTGCGGCGCTGCCCTCCGGTGTTGTCAACATGGTCAACAATCAAGAGGAATAAGGAGATGATTGTACATGGTGAGGCTGACAGTAGGGACCCAGCAGCGCGTGCAGTAATTTGTTTTTTTTGGCATGGAGAAGGGTATCTACTGGGTTGTGCGGGAGCTGTAGCCCGTCTAGCCCATGCTTTTGTTTTATATGTTTAGCACATGACTAGCCCAACTTGTTTTTTTCCTTTCAAAAAATGGCTAGCCAGCTATTTTGTTTTTTGCAGAATAACCAACGTAGGCCTACTTGCTTTTCTACGCCCTGCTGGGCTGGAAATCTTTCAAGACGAGGAGGGATGCATTTCCCCCAGAAAATGGGCTATAAGTAATAAGAAATGGGCTATAAGTAATAATAAATGGGCTATAAAATGAAAAAATACAGCAAACATGCAATAGTTCCAAAATACTTTTTTCTTTTGGATTTTGATATTTTAGATTTCATTGTTTTTGTGCAGGTAAAATTTCAATTAATTTAAATTAAGGTATATTTAGTTTTAAAATTAATTTGAATCTGGCTCGAAATTTTGGGCTATATGCTGTTTGGGATAGATTTGGATGCTGACTTGTGGGTCTACTAGGTTGACGTGTAAGAAAGGCTTTGTCAACTTAGTCCACAAACGATTCTAGCAGCAGTGACCGTTGGATGTTAACCCAACGGCCGTGCTGCTTCTTCAATATCTGATCTTCTTGCTCTAGCCGCCCAAACCAGCGCCGGTGGGACTGCCTGCTCCCGCCTCCCGTGGCCGGCTGTGGTGCCGCACAGGCTGCATCGCCCCACCCTACTCCATTGCTGGCCAGGTCATTCCTCTACTCACCCACACCTCCTATTATTTTCTGACGACAGCAGCCGGACCAGTAAACCCTCATACTAACCTCCGCGTGGGCAACCATTGTCGAGTCTTCCATGGCTCCGTGTCGTTCCCTTCCTAGGCCTCGCCATCGTCCACCGTCATGGTGCTATCGGCGCGGCCTGGTCAACGTGGTCAACGATCGACATCCATCGAACGTGGACTGTACATGGAGAGGCTGACAGCTGGGTCCATGGCCATACACAAGGAAATGCCTCCTTATTACGCGCAAAATAATGATTCCTCCACCAGACATCTGGGACCCACCGGAAGGGCCTCTGTATTTCACGAAAAAATCGTGCCCCTTGCCGACAGGTCAGACCCACCAGCTATCTTCGCACACAAGGAAGTGCCTCCTTATTATGCACAAAAAAATGAATACTCCCCCTGCCAGCTGGAACCCAGCATAGTGGGAGGTTGACTTGTGGGCCTACGAAGTTAACAGGGACGGAGGGCTTTGTGAACTTAGACAATATGAACGATTCTAGCTCCAGTTACCGTACGATGTTCATCCAACGGCCGTAGTGCTTCTTCAACCTCTGGTCTTCTTGCTCCAGCCGCCCAAACCAGCGCTGGTTGTGCCGCGTGCTCCTGCCTCCCGTGGCCGGCAGTGATGCCGCGGAGGCCTCATCGCCCCCACTGTCGTGGTTCTAAGCCTGACAGTAGAGTGGGGGGTAGGTATGGAGAGGCAAGGTCCTAGCTATGGAGAGGTTGTAAACACAGGGGATGTACGAGTTCAGGCCCTTCTCGGAAGAAGTAAAAGCCCTACGTCTCGGAGCCCAGAGGCGGTCGAGTGGATTATATGTATATGAGTTACAGGGTGCCGAACCCTTCTACCTGTGGAGGGGGGTGGCTTATATAGAGTGCGCCAGGACCCCAGCCAGCCCACGTAGGAGAGGGTTTAAGGTGAGTTAAGTCTGGGGCGTTACTGGTAACGCCCCACATAAAGCGTCTTTACTATCATAAAGTCTACTTAATTACAGGCCGTTGCAGTGCAGAGTGCCTCTTGATCTTCTGGTGGTCGAGTGAGTCTTCGTGGTCGAGTCCTTCAAGTCAGTCGAGTGAGTCCCTCGTTGGTCGACTTGAAGGTGACCTCTTCTAAGGGTGTCTTTGGGCAGGGTACTTAGATCAGGTCAGTGACCCTACCCTAGGTACATGACCCCATCACTAGCCCCCGAATGGATTGAGGCTTCGAGTGAGGAAGGAGTTGATGTTGTTTCCGATTAACTTTTGCACACTGGTCGTGCGTTGTTCTGGACCAAAGAATTTCTTCGTTGGTAGTGAGCAACTTGTCTTCAGTCGACTCGATCCATTCTCTTCTTTCGTCGAGTGATCTTTCGGGCTTTGACGATTTCCGAGCGACGGATCGCAGGAAATCCCGCGTCTGACAGACCGATCTGCCGTTCGCGGATTTCGCGGGATGCGAAATTTGGGGAAGCGCGCGAAGCGGAGCGGACCGCGGCGTTCGGATGGGACGGGACATAGACGCCTCGATCCCCGCGCCGCTTTCTTCGCCACGTATCCCGCCTGCATAACTATTCCTGGATATGATTAGATCGACCGGGCCCACCTGTCATCCACTCGAAAGGGACCTTATAAATACGCCCGACGAGGGTTTTTTGTACAGTGCCTCAGCATTCTCTTTCTCTGCTCCCTTCGTCTCCGTCCAGCGCGCTCGCTCTCGCCTCCGCACAACTTCTCCTCGCGCGTCTCACCGGCAACCATGGCCAAGGAGAAGACGGCGGCACTGGAACGCGCGAAGAAGGCGTCGGTGACGGAGAAGGCGAAGGGGAGATCCACCAGCCGCGGCGGGTCTTCATCTAGATCCCGCCTGCCGAAGGGCTGGGTCCAAGGAGATTGGATCCAGTCGACCATCACGGAGAAAGATCTCCTCGACATGGCCAATGAGGGTCTGATCCCTCATGGAGCTGCGAGGCTTCCGGGGAAGGAGTGGCAGCCCCAGCCAGAAGAGGGTGAGTGCGTGCTCTTGGCCACCCATGTTGATCGTGGATTTTCTTTGCCGCCGAGTATTTTCTTCCGTGGTTTCTTGAACTTCTTTGGAGCGCAGCTCCACCACTTTACCCCAAATTCTATCGCCTATCTTGCCGCGTTCGTGTCCATGTGTGAGGGTTTTCTGGGCTGTCGACCGCACTGGGGCTTGTTCAAGCATATATTCACGTGTCGCTCTCAGACCGTGAAGAAGGCGAGCCCAGGCGATGAAAGAACCCGAGTCGTCCAAATGTGTGGGGGCCTGGGGATCCAGGTGAGGAATAAGAGCACCTTCCCAGCCATGACTTTTCCCGAGTCAGTCAGAGGCTGGCAGTCGACCTGGTTCTACTGCCAGGATCAGTCGACGCCGGGGCAGTCGAGTGGACTCCCTCAGTTTACCATGGACCGAGTGAACAAGCCCTCCTCTCTGAAGTTGATTCCGGAGGAGAAAGCTGACGTGAAGATGTTGATGGAGCGCGTGGTACAGTTGGTTCGGGAGGGAGTGACGGGCATGGATCTCCTGGAGGTTTTCCTTAGGCGTCGTATCCAGCCCCTTCAGTTCCGGAGCCACTGCATGTGGTTGTACTGTGGGACTGAAGACGAGACTCGAGTCCATCCAGAAGCAGTCAACGATGTCACTCTGGAAAGATGGATGGCTGCCATTACCGGAAACAAGGATAACCCACGCGGAGCCAGAAGGATTCCTCCACTCGACCACAACAGTGATCCAAACAAGGTATGCCTGCTCTGCTCTCCACTGTGTTCTTGTCATATTCATTTCTGTTTATTCTGCCAATTGGTCGATTGATCCTTGTCTTGATGTCTATCAGGCCCTCACCAAGCTGTACTCGATGCCCAATGGAGCACAGGCTCCGACTGAGGAGGGTGAGGCGAGTGGGGGCGAGAGCCAGGAGGAGGAGGAATGGGACTCGGACGTTGCTGAGGATGATGATGATGATGACGACGATGACGGTGATGAAGATGACGCTGAAGACAAGGAAGAAGAGGAGGAGGAGGTCGTACCACCGCGCTCAGAAAGACGGTCGAAGCTTGTCCACGACCCTTCGACTGAACGTGGCAAGGGGGTTGCGACCGTTGCACAGTCGACCAAGCGCCCTCGGACCACCTCTCCGGCGCCGACTGAAAAGGCGCCGAAGCAGCCCCGGGTGGCTCCGTCGAAGCCGACCAAGCTCCTGCCGAAGATGAAGGTGTCCATCCCCACCATATCAGGGTAATCATGCTGCTTAAGTCTTCTTATTTTGTGTGAACTTTGTCTCTGGTTGACGCTGAAGTTAGTCGACTGATTCTTTGGAGTTGCAGTGCTGCTACTTCTGAGACCTCAGCCCGGGCTGATGACCATGAGATGGAGGACGCAGCAACCTCAAAACCAGGTACTATATTCTTAACGCCGTTTTTAGTCGACTGACTCATGATCTCTAATCCTGATTCTTCTCTGTAGCTCCACCCAATGTTGTTATCACTCTCCCTAATGAGGATGAGGATGAGGAACCGCTGAAGCGCAGAAAGAGTAGGAAAGTGTCTGCCAGCAGGGTGCCCCAGGATGTGACGGCGCCTGAGACTCTGATTGCGGAGGAAGAGAATACCACTCGACACACTGTGTCCTTCGCAGATCCACTGACGAGTGCTCAGCAGCCCTCCCTCTTCACGACGCACCACGTCCCAGAGGACCAAGCTGGCGCCGCGAAGGAGGCGATACGCCAGGCAGGGATCATGATGGAGCAGTTAAGGACCATCCGGGATGCGAGCCAGGCAGCTTACGACGCCAGTTCCGCCCTTCAAAGCAATGTTCAGGTCAGTCGACCACCGCCTGTTCTGTTAGGATATGCTATCAAAAACTTTTCTTTCTAGAATTTATAGTAGTCACCCACTGGGTGTGTCGATTCAGACTCCGTGTTAGCGGGAGCACGCTGAGTGCACCCGCTGGGTGTAGTCCCCAAGGCTAAGGTCGACTGCTGGCAGTCGGCCTTAGGCTTTATAATTTCAGGCTTTCCGTCATTCGACTATGTCGAATGGATTTCACAAACTGGTCGACTGGTCGACTCTGTCTTCAATAGGATTAGTGGGGGCACGCTGAGTGCACCCACTGGGTGTAGTCTCCAAGGCTAAGGTCGACTGCTGGCAGTCGGCTTTAGGTTTTATAATTTTAGTCTTTGCGTCATTCGACTATGTCGACTGGATTTCGCAAACTGGTCGACTGGTCGACTCTGTCTTCAATAGGATTAGTGGGGGCACGCTGAGTGCACCCACTGGGTGTAGTCCCCAAGGCTAAGGTCGACTGCTGGCAGTCGGCTTTAGGTTTTATAATTTAAGTCTTTGCGTCATTCGACTATGTCGAATGGATTTCGCAAACCGGTGGGGGCACGCTGAGTGCACCCACTGGGTGTAGTCCCCGAGACTGTCGTCGACTGCTTGCAGTCGATTACAGTCTTAAAGAATACATCTCTCTTTTTTTTTGAGGTCGACTGGTCGACTCTATCTTCGATAGGATTAGTGGGGGCACGCTGAGTGCACCCACTGGGTGTAGTCCCCGAGACTACGGTCGAATGCTTGTATTCGGCTGTAGTCTTAGAAACGTGTGATTTTTCCTTTTTCACTCGGAAGTGAATTATATTTGACATTTAGTCGATTGGTTCTTCGCAGAACTCCTGTGATCTTGTGGCTCGCTACTCTGAGCTGGAAAACAAGCACGTTCAGCTCGAGCTGAATTTGAAGCTGGTTCAGGAGAAACTGACGAAGGCAAAGGAGGAGACCGAAGGTATGTTTGGTGAGACCTTGACGACTGATCTTCCCCTTCGTTTGTTTCAAAATCTGATCTTGCTGTAACTTGCAGGTAAGGTAAGGGAGGCCCAAC
Source organism: Triticum aestivum (assembly GCF_018294505.1). Lineage (NCBI taxonomy): Eukaryota > Viridiplantae > Streptophyta > Magnoliopsida > Poales > Poaceae > Triticum > Triticum aestivum. The sequence continues at coordinate 540,758,275 of NC_057804.1, read as the reverse complement.
AGAAAAAAGACCTTGAACTAGCTGAGAAGATCAAGCTCGCTGGCGAGAAGCTAGCTTCAGTCACCAAGCTTGAACAAGACAATATCAATCTGAAAGCTGCTCTTGGGATCGCCAACAAGGAGGTCAGTTGACTGAAAACTGATAAAGCTGCCCTGACCGACCAAGTCAGTAAGTTGACTGGGAAGAAAAATGATCTGGAGGCCTTCCTGAGTGGTCTTGCCAAGAAGCTGTTTCTTATGCTTGAAGGTAAACCTCTATGCTAGGCAATTATTTCCAATCGTGGTTTTTCCATTCGACCATCACCTTGACTCGGTGATCGTCCTTGCAGAATTTTTTCAAAACTTTGAAGAAGAAACTAGCCGGCTGGAACCAAACCTCGACCCCGTCAATTCTCCGGTGAACGACGAAGTTGCCATGAATGTTTTCTGACTGGAGTCCCGTGTTGCAGCTGCCGTGGACTATCTTGCAAGGCTGAAGGTCGTCACATCTCGCATCGACTCGATGCTCTGGCCCGGGGAGACACTTCAGAATGACCTTGAGTCGCTGATGGCTCGCTTGAACACGATCCCTGGTCGAGTGCAGGAGTGGAAGAAGTCCTCGGCTCGGTGCGGTGCAGATGTTGCTCTGTGTTTGGCCCGAGTCCACTGCAAAGATGCACGAGAAGAGAAGCTGGCGGCCCTCCGGGTGGCCAACACCAAGAAACACGACTTCAGGTCCTTTATGGAAACTTTCCTTGCGGCTGCCACTTGGATCGCAGACGGAATTGATCTTGATGAGTTTGTTGCACCTTCCAGCCCTCCGCAGGAGGGGTAAAAAACTTCTTCTAAGCTCGACGCTTTAAATTTGCCTCGGTATGCCGAGTGGAATTGTAACCGATAAACCTTAACGGGCTTAGCACCTGAGCACTTTCGGTTCCTTTAGATATCGATTCGAACTTGAATTTGGTGCTTGAATATGATTGCTTTTTGGCTCGAAATGTCTTTTGCAGGTTCAAAGCAGGGCGCCTTTATTGCAATCGACTTATTCCTTAGTCCACTTAGGCGAGCACTGGGCTGCAGCTAAGCCTCCGAGTGGAAGTCTGGCTTACCACTCGGTAGGATTTTTATAACTTAGGCGAGTACTTGGACTGCAGCTAAGCCCCCGAGTGAGAAGTTTGCTCTTCACTCGGTAGGATTTTGATAACTTAGGCTAGCACTGGGCTGCAGCTAAGCCCCCGAGTGAGAGGTTTGCTCTTCACTCGGAAGGATTTTGATAACTTAGGCTAGCACTGGGCTGCAGCTAAGCCTCCGAGTGAGAGGTTTGCTCTTCACTCGGTA
>NC_057804.1:540755632-540756949 GCF_018294505.1 Triticum aestivum | reverse complement strand
TAGGCGAGTACTTGGACTGCAGCTAAGCCTCCGAGTGAGAGGTTTGCTCTTCACTCGGTAGGATTTTCGATAACTTAGGCTAGCACTGGGCTGCAGCTAAGCCTCCGAGTGAGAGGTTTGCTCTTCACTCGGTAGGATTTTTGATTACTTAGGCGAGTACTCGGACTGCAGCTAAGCCCCCGAGTGAGAGGTTTGCTCTTCACTCGGTAGGATTTTTGATTACTTAGGCGAGTACTTGGACTGCAGCTAAGCCCCCGAGTGAGAGGTTTGCTCTTCACTCGGTAGGATTTTTATAACTTAGGCGAAACGGATTCGCAGCTAAGCCTCCGAGTGGGAGTCTGGCTCACCACTCGGTAGGATTTTTTACAAACTTAGGCGGAACGGATTCGCGGCTAAGTCACCCACTGAGGGGAAATTTTATTAGACAAAATGAAAAGTGACAAAAATTACGGAGGAACTATGACACTATTATTTTGACGTCTATGAACTACAGAAGTACTTTATTGCAACTCATCCGAGTGATAAAACTTAAGTGTAAAATGGGCAGAGTAGTTCCGCGTTCCAAGCTCGGGGCTCGTCGATATTATGCTCGACGTTGTAAAGACGGTACGCCCCGTTGTGGAGAACCTTGGTGACGATGAAGGGACCTTCCCAAGAAGGAGCAAGCTTGTGTGGTTTGTGCTGATCCACTCGGAGAACCAAATCTCCTTCCTGGAAGGCTCGACCTCTCACATTTCTGGCGTGGAAACGACGCAAATCTTGTTGGTAGATGGTCGACCGGATCAGATCCATCTCCCTTTCTTCCTCTAAAAGGTCGACTGCGTCCTGTCGCGCTTGTTCAGCTTCTGCTTCGTTGTAGATTTCAACTCGAGGAGCATTGTGGAGAAGATCACTCGGCAAGACTGCTTCAGCTCCGTAGACCAAGAAGAATGGAGTTCTTCCGGTCGACCGATTAGGTGTGGTCCGTAGTCCCCAAAGCACTGAGGGAAGTTCGTCGACCCAAGCTCCAGCTGCATGCTTGAGATCACGCATCAGTCGGGGTTTCAATCCCTTGAGAATCAGGCCATTGGCTCGCTCTGCTTGTCCATTCGACTGCGGATGGGCGACTGAAGCGTAGTCGATCCGTGTGCCTTGAGAGTTACAGAAATCTCTGAATTCCTCCGAGTCAAAGTTCGACCCATTATCCGTAATGATGCTGTGCGGGACTCCATATCTGAATATTAGTTCCCTGATGAAACTAACAGCAGTACCGGCGTCAAGGTTCTTGATTGGTTTAGCCTCAATCCACTTGGTGAACTTGTCGACTGCCACCAGTAC
>NC_057804.1:540735073-540755622 GCF_018294505.1 Triticum aestivum | reverse complement strand
ACTTAGGCGAGTACTTGGACTGCAGCTAAGCCCCCGAGTGAGAGGTTTGCTCTTCACTCGGTAGGATTTTTGATTACTTAGGCGAGTACTTGGACTGCAGCTAAGCCCCCGAGTGAGAGGTTTGCTCTTCACTCGGTAGGATTTTTGATTACTTAGGCGAGTACTTGGACTGCAGCTAAGCCCCCGAGTGAGAGGTTTGCTCTTCACTCGGTAGGATTTTTATAACTTAGGCGAAACGGATTCGCAGCTAAGCCTTCGAGTGGGAGTCTGGCTCACCACTCGGTAGGATTTTTTACAAACTTAGGCGGAACGGATTCGCGGCTAAGTCACCCACTGGGGGGAAATTTTATTAGACAAAATGACAAGTGACAAAAATTATGGAGGAACTATGACACTATTATTTTGAGGTCCATGAACTACAGAAGTACTTTATTGCAACTCATCCGAGTGATAAAACTTAAGTGTAAAATGGGCGGAGTAGTTCCGCGTTCCAAGCTCGGGGCTCGTCGATATTATGCTCGACGTTGTAAAGACGGTACACCCCGTTGTGGAGAACCTTGGTGACGATGAAGGGACCTTCCCAAGAAGGAGCAAGCTTGTGTGGTTTGTGCTGATCCACTCGGAGAACCAAATCTCCTTCCTGGAAGGCTCGACCTCTCACATTTCTGGCGTGGAAACGATGCAAATCTTGTTGGTAGATGGTCGACCGGATCAGAGCCATCTCCCTTTCTTCCTCCAAAAGGTCGACTGCGTCCTGCCGCGCTTGTTTAGCTTCTACTTCGTTGTAGATTTCAACTCGAGGAGCATTGTGGAGAAGATCACTCGGCAAGACTGCTTCAGCTCCGTAGACCAAGAAGAATGGAGTTCTTCCGGTCGACCGATTAGGTGTGGTCCGTAGTCCCCAAAGCACTGAGGGAAGTTCGTCGACCCAAGTTCCAGCTGCATGCTTGAGATCACGCATCAGTCGGGGTTTCAATCCCTTGAGAATCAGGCCATTGGCTCGCTCTGCTTGTCCATTCGACTGCGGATGGGCGACTGAAGCGTAGTCGACCCGTGTGCCTTGAGAGTTACAGGAATCTCTGAATTCCTCCGAGTCAAAGTTCGACCCATTATCCGTAATGATGCTGTGCGGGACTCCATATCTGAATATTAGTTCCCTAATGAAGCTAACAGCAGTACCAGCGTCAAGGTTCTTGATTGGTTTAGCCTCAATCCACTTGGTGAACTTGTCGACTGCCACCAGTACATGCGTGAAGCCACTTCGCCCTGTTCTCAAAGGACCGACCATGTCCAACCCCCATACCGCGAAAGGCCAGACGAGTGGAATGGTCTTCAGGGCTGATGCAGGCTTGTGCGACATATTCGAGTAAAACTGACATCCCTCGCACTTATCCACTATCTCCTTTGCCATCTCATTCGCCTTTGGCCAGTAAAATCCGGCTCGGTATGCTTTGGCCACGATGGTCCGAGAGGACGCGTGATGACCACAGGTCCCCGAGTGAATATCATTAAGGATGATTCGACCTTCTTCCGGCGTTATGCACTTCTGACCGACTCCAGTCGCGCTTTCTCTGTATAACTGTCCTTTGATTACGGTAAAGGCCTTAGATCGGCGGACGATTTGTCGAGCCTCTTCCTCATCCTCCGGGAGCTCTTTTCTCAGGATATACGCGATATATGGAACTGTCCAATCGGGAATGACCACCAAAATCTCCATGACCAAGTCAACCACTGCCGGGACTTCAACCTCAGTCGGATCTGTGGCACTCTTGGGCTGTGAAGCTTCTTCGGTGAAAGGATCTTCTTTGACTGACGGAGTGTGTATATGCTCCAAGAACACACCACTCGGAATGGCTTCTCTCTTGGAACCTATCTTTGCTAGATCATCAGCTGCTTGATTTTTCAGTCGGGGTATATGATGGAGCTCCAACCCCTCGAACTTCTTTTCCAGCTTCCTCACTGCACTGCAGTATCCAGTCATGGCTGGGCTTCTCACGTCCCACTCCTTCATCACTTGATTGACCACTAAATCCGAGTCGCCATAGACCATCAGGCGACGGACGCCGAGTGAAATGGCCATGCACAACCCATATAAGAGGGCCTCATATTCTGCCTCATTGTTGGAGGAATCAAAGTGAATCTGGAGCACATATCTGAGCTTATCTCCTCTGGGGGAAACCAGGACAACCCCAGCACCGGAACCATTCAACATCTTAGAGCCATCAAAGAACATGGTCCAATGCTCCGAGTGAACTTCAGTCGGCTGCTGCTGTTCAATCCACTCGACGAGGAAATCTGCTATTGCCTGGGACTTAAATGGCTTTCTTTGCCTCAAACTTGATATCAAGGGGAAGAAGTTCAATCGCCCATTTGGCCACTCGACCAGTTGCATCTCTGTTGTGCAAAATCTCTGATAGTGGAGCGTCGCTGACGACTGTGATGGAATGATCTGAGAAATAGTGAGCAACCTTCTTTGTGGTCATGTATATTCCATACACAAGCTTCTGATAATGAGGATATCTCTGCTTGGATGGAGTCAAGACTTCAGACAAATAATACACTGGGCGCTGAACTTTGAGAGCTTTTCCTTCTTCTTCCCGCTCGACCGTAAGCACAGTACTGACGACTTGTCCTGTGGCTGCGATATAGAGCAACAGAGGCTCTTTGCTGATTGGAGCAGCAAGCACCGGCTGGGTGGAGAGCAGAGCTTTTAGCTCGGCAAACGCTGCATCAGCTTCTGGAGTCCACTCGAACTTGTCTGCCTTCTTCATCAGTCGGTAAAGAGGCAATGCCTTTTCACCGAGTCGTGAGATGAATCGACTTAATGCGGCCAAGCATCCAGTAAGCTTCTGGACATCGTGCACTCGCACAGGGCGTTTCATTTGGAGAATAGTGCCGATCTTCTCTGGATTAGCGTCGATTCCTCGTTCGGAAACGAGAAAACCGAGTAACTTGCCACCTGGAACTCCAAATGTGCACTTTGATGGATTGAGCTTGATATCATACCTTCTGAGGTTGGCAAATGTTTCAGCGAGATCAGCGAGCAGGTCGAAACCTTTTCGTGACTTGACAACGATATCATTCATATATGCTTCCACATTCCGACTGATTTGAGTGAGTAGACACTTCTGAATCATTCGCATAAATGTGGCTCCGGCATTCTTGAGGCCGAATGGCATGGTGATATAGCAGAAGCACCCGAATGGAGTGATGAAAGCTGTTTTTATCTCGTCGGGTCCGTACAGACGGATCTGGTGGTACCTGGAGTAGGCGTCTAGAAAAGACAGTCTCTCGCATCCCGCGGTCGAGTCAACAATTTGATCTATGCGAGGGAGAGGAAAATGATCTTTCGGGCAGGCCCGGTTGATGTGCTTGAAATCAATGCACATTCGGAGCGATTTGTCCTTCTTAGGAACCATGACGACATTAGCGAGCCACTCGGAGTGATATATCTCTCGGATAAATCCTACTGCCAACAGTCGAGCTACTTCCTCACCAATGGCTTTTCTCTTCTAGACGGCGGACCGCCGAAGATGCTCTTTGACTGGTTTTGCAGATGAGTCGACTCTTAGGCGATGCTCAGCCAGTCCCCTGGGAACACCTGGCATGTCAGCGGGCTTCCATGCAAAAATGTCCCAGTTCTCACGGAGGAACTGGATGAGCGCTTCTTCCTATTTCGGGTCGAGTGTTGTGGAGATGTGGGTCGGAGCTGCATCAGGGTCGGCCGGGTGAATGTGAACAAGCTTCATCTCACCGGACGACTGAAATGCAGACTCTGTGGCGGGTTTCTTGGATCGCAGCAAATCACTCGGATCTGCATTTTGCTTGTATTCTTCGAATTCGACCGCTGTCACCTGGGAATCGGCAATCTTTGAGCCCTTCTGAAAGCACTCTTCTACCTTTTTCCGATCACCGGTGACAGTGATCACTCCTTTGGGGCCGGACATCTTCAATTTGAGGTACACGTAACATGGTCGAGCCATGAACTGTGCGTAAGCTGGTCTCCCCAAAATGGCATGATATGCACTCTGAAAATCCACGACCTCAAACGTCAACTTTTCTTTGCGAAAATGTTTCGAATCACCGAACACCACGTCCAGAGCTATTTGGCCGAGTGACTCGGCTTTCTTCCCTGGTATAACTCCATGAAAGCTCATGTTACTGGTGCTCAGTCGGGACATCGGAATGCCCATTCCTTTCAGTGTGTCTGCATACAACAAATTCAGCCCGCTTCCACCGTCCATCAGCACTTTTGTCAGTCGAGTGCCTTCGACAACCGGATCGACCACCAAAGCTTGCCTCCCAGGGGTGGCAATATGAGTCGGGTGATCAGATTGGTCGAATGTGATGGGTATTTGGGACCATTTCAGATAATTTGCTTTTGCTGGGGCAACCATGTTCACTTCTCGGTTAATGACTTTCAATCGACTCTTGCTTTCCACATCTGCAAAGATCATCAGAGTGGAGTTGATGTGCGGATATCCTTCCTCACTGTCCTCCTTGTCTTCGGCCTTGTCCGACTCCTTCTCCTTGTCCTTAGACTGTTTTCCCTGAAACTGCTGGATCAGGAGTCGACATTGGCGAGTGGTATGCTTCGGGTAGATGATATTCCCCTCTTCGTCTTTCTTCGTGTGGATGTGACACGGCATATCCATCATGTCGTTCCCTTCTTTATCCTTCACCTTCTTAGGGTTCCAGGATCCTTTTGGTTTCCCTTTAAACTTTCCTTGAGTCACGGCCAGAGCCTCTCCAGGAGCTGCCGGTTCAGCCTTCCGCTTCTGTTTCCGACTGGTGTTTCCTTTTTCTGACTGACTCGGCTTGTGCTTGCCGCTTCGGAGTCGGTCTTCTTCTTCTCCGTTGGCGTACTTGGTAGCAATCTCCATCATACGACTCAAGGTCATGTCACCGGTTCGACCAAACTTCAAACTCAATTCTCTGTTCTTGACGCCATCTTTAAAGGCGCAGACTACCTGATGATCAGACACATTCTCCACAGTATGGTGCAAAGTGATCCATCTCTGAATATACTCTCTGAGAGTCTCATTGGTCTTCTGCACGCAGACTTGCAACTCTGTCAGTCCAGCTGGTCGCTTGCAAGTTCCTTCAAACGTTCTGATGAACACTCGGGACAGATCTTCCCAAGTGTAAATGCTGCTAGGAGGTAATTGAGTCAACCATGCCCTGGCAGAACCTTCTAGCATGAGGGGCAAATGCTTCATGGCCACCTCGTCGTTCCCACCACCAATCTGAACTGCCACTCGGTAGTCCTCAAGCCAAGTTTCAGGCTTAGACTCACCAGTGAACTTGCTGACTCCTGTTGCCAACCTGAAATTGGGAGGGATAACTGCGGCTCTGATAGCTCTGCTGAAACATTCAGGACCAGAAACATGCACTCGACTGCTTGTGGGCGCATCTCTGTCGAGTCCGCCTCGATGGGCTCTGTTCCGGTCGACCAAACCTTGCACGATAATGGATCGCGCGTCGAAGCCTGGTTCTCTGGGGTCGACTGGAACTCTTCGCCCCGTACTGAATTGACGTCTGTCATCTTGCTGCCGAGGAGCGTAAGACCCACCCCTCGGAGGGGAATTGGGCACTCGACGCCTATCATCTCGGTCGAGTCGGTCACCATATTGGTCTCGCCGATTCTCGCGCCCTTCATGCCGCGGAGGCGATCTGGGACTATGAGCCGACTGAACCGTATTCGCAGCGACGGATCGACTGTGAATTCTGTTGCGCGACTGCGACATGGCCGAATTCTGGTCTCCTGCTGCCCGGAGTAGATCCCTGATCTGCATCAAGCCTCTGCCAGCTTCCGACTGAGAGGGCTGGATGGACTCTGCTATACGGGTCGCAGCTGCTAAATTCTGGATTGGGGTTCGATATACCTGAGTCGGCGGGAAGAGTTGACGTCGACTGGTGTCGGGAACTCGTTGCCGCGCACGCTCGTCGAGTGCTCTCTGAAGATTCTCCAGTCGAGTGCGTTCGGCCAAATTGGCCAAACGTGCCTCCTCCAAGGCGCGAGCCTCAGGGGTTTCTCCTGCGATGGGAGTACGCAGGACATCCACTTTCCTGCGGCGAAGTTCTTCTCTTTGCAGAGAGTCGAGTGGCTCGGGCTGGTACTCTTCGTGATCTCGTGCGGGGTCGCCTCCGTCGCCTACTCCACCATCACGGGCGAAGCCAGGGGGACTGCGGGGCCCGTCGACCATCAGGATTTCCGCCACTGGATCACTGCTATCGCACTCGGATGCGGTCTCTACGGAGCCAGTCGACAGATCGAACAGGCCGTAGAGAGATTCGTCGGGCTCGATTGCTGCAACTTGGGTGGTGGCCATTTGGCGAGCCACCGCGTGCCTCACCCACCGCTGAATCCTCGACCGGCCCGAGCGCTTGCGCTGGCGGGAGACCGGGAAGGTGGTCGATGGGGATGTCGACCGATACGGGGTCGACGGTTGCCGCAGCAGAACGCCGCGGACACATGCGCGAAAATGCGTCGCACCGCGGACGGGGAGCGCATCAACGTCGAGTGGAGCCTCCTGGAGCCAGGCGGAGTCATCGGCGATGAAGATGAGAGCGCCGAGACGGATCTCTCGACCCTCGACCAAAACTCCAGCAGCCACCATGATGAAAGTACTCGGAAGAATCGCAACTTCCCCACAAAATTGCTAAAACACCGGCCCCACGGTGGGCGCCAACTGTCGTGGTTCTAAGCCTGACAGTAGAGTGGGGGTAGGTATGGAGAGGCAAGGTCCTAGCTATGGAGAGGTTGTAAACACAGGGGATGTACGAGTTCAGGCCCTTCTCGGAAGAAGTAAAAGCCCTACTTCTCGGAGCCCAGAGGCGGTCGAGTGGATTATATGTATATGAGTTACAGGGTGCCGAACCCTTCTACCTGTGGAGGGGGTGGCTTATATAGAGTGCGCCAGGACCCCAGCCAGCCCACGTAGGAGAGGGTTTAAGGTGAGTTAAGTCTAGGGCGTTACTGGTAACGCCCCACATAAAGCGTCTTTACTATCATAAAGTCTACTTAATTACAGGCCGTTGCAGTGCAGAGTGCCTCTTGATCTTCTGGTGGTCGAGTGAGTCTTCGTGGTCGAGTCCTTCAAGTCAGTCGAGTGAGTCCCTCGCTGGTCGACTGGAAGGTGACCTCTTCTAAGGGTGTCTTTGGGCAGGGTACTTAGACCTAGGTACATGACCCCATCACCCACTACTCCCACCGCTGGCCAGGCCATCCCTCTACTCACCCGCACCCCCAGTTATTCTGCGGCGACGACAACCTCACACCATAGCCGAACCAGTGAACCCTCGTACTCCTCTCCGTGTGGGCTTCCACTGTTGCGTCTTCCCCGGCTCCGCATCGTCCCCTTCCTAGGCCTCGCCTTCGTCCATCGCCTTAGTGCTCTTGGCACGACGTGGTCAATGTGGTCAACGACTGACTTCCATCGGAAGAGTATTGTACGTGGAGAGGCTGACAGCTGGGTCCACAACCGCAGCAAAGAAGTGTCTCCTTATAACGCGGAAAATAATGATTCCTCCACCTGACAGAAGGGACCACCGGACGGGCAACCGTATTTCGTGAAGAAACATTTCCCCCCTGACTGCTGGGACCCACCAGCTACATCTTTGCACATAAGGAAGTGCATCCGGGCAAAAAAATGATTCACCCACTGACTGCTGGGACCCACCAGCTACATCTTCGCACGCAAGGAAGTGCCTGACAGTGGGGACCCATCTGGTCGAAGCGTACGTAGCATTGTCATTCTGGTCGCGAACGTGTACGTACATACTGGTTGATGTAGAGGCGCGCACGTGTCGTAGTAGAGCGCGCACGTAGCATGTACACATACGCACAACGGCTAGTGTGCAAGAAAGAAAATACGGGAATGTACATACATACGGGCGGGGTCTCGAATGCCTACTCGCGCATACGTACAGTCAAGGCTCGTCTACATGGCTGGGTCGGACCGGAGAAACAACGTCGTCATCATGTTCATGGGGAGCCAACCAGCTGGGTCGGAACGGAATGCATCATCGTGTTCATCGGGAGGGCTTGGACGGAACAGCCGATGGAAACAAGGCCTGGCATACCACACAATGGAGGAAACGGCCTTGTGTTTGACTGGCCACGTTTGAAATAGAATCCTTTTCATATGGAGAGGTCTGGCGTACTGCAAAACGGTGGAAACATACTTCTGTTGGACCTCCTACGGTCGAAATGGGGTCCTGTTGATCGGGAGGGGTGTGGCGTACCGCAAAATGGAAGAAACGGACTTGTGTTGGAGTGCTACGGTCGAAACAGGGGTCCTGTTTATCGGGAGGGGTGTGGCGTACCGCAAAACGGGACTCCACGGGATACTGTTCATCTGCACCGTCGAGCTCCTCCAGCCTCCACGGGCTACTGTTCATCCACCGTCGACCTCCTCCAGACTCCACCTACGACTGTTCATCTACGGGCTCCTGTTCATCCAGCCTCCATCGCGCGCTACTCCACCGGCTACTGTTCAACCAGCCCTCTCCACGGGCTCCTATTCAACCACCCCTCCATGGGCTACTATTCATCCAGCCCTGCACCGGCTACTGTTCATCCAGCCCTCCACGAGGTCCTGTTCATCCAGCCCAACCGGCTCGATCGATCGGGTCCTGTTCATCTAGAGGAAACACCACAGGGTCCTGTTCATCCACCCCCAGCGGGAACTGTTCATCCAAACACCCAAGGAACGCTCACGGTTCATCCAGACGCAGCATCGATCGACTTCAGTTAGCAGCAGTAGCGAAGGAATCGCTCGATCGGGTTCAGTTAACACCCATCGATCGATCGATCGGGTTTAGTAATGCGTAGCCTGCAGTGCAATCGCTCAGGTTCAGTTAGAGCCCAACGCCTCGCATCCACGTGCGTGCGTGTACGAGAAAAATGCGCAAACCTCCGTGCATCGCTCGGCCCCGACCACCTATCATAACCGGGAACACCCCGATATTTTCCTCACCCTCGCTTCTACCATGGTTTTTTTTCGTCATGGACGACCCAAAGAATATCATGCAGCTACGTCTCCGGCCCGCCCAGGACGAAAAGCCCATTTTTTGTCATAGAAGTAGGAGCCCACCACATCTATGATGATACCGGGTTTTGTCACAATTATCGTCATAGAAGTGTCATAAGTATGACAAAAAAATTTTGTTCGGCCCAAAATGTCACAGATGTGTCTTTTTTTTGTAGTGATATCTAGACAACCTACTTTGATGCAAAGTTTAATTTGGTAAAGAAAAGCTAAAAATTGTTGGTTGCCTATTCACTCCCCTCTAGTCAACTATATCGATCCTTTCAATTGGTATCAGAGCCTCGTCTATTTATTAAGGACTTTACCGACCAAAGAGTATGGTTGACACCCTAGACAGTGAGGAGGAGCACCCCGGTGTGAATCCATCCTCGTCTACGGCCGATGGGTGATCCTCGGTCTCACGTGAGGAATTCAATGCGGCTTTGGACACATTGAAAACCTTCATGGCGGCCAAGGTCAAAGGCATGTTCAAGGAGTTTCTTGATGGTCTTAAGTTATCCACCGCACCGTTGGAAGTGGTCGATCCCACTACCAAAGTGACGGATGCTAACTCCAATAAGGGGGAAGCTTCTAGTGATAAAATTCCTTTGCCTAGTGGTAGAAGTGGAAATGGCATCTTTGCCCATGTTGAACCACCTCTTACTTATGGACGACCGCTTCCCTCCACTCATTTGAATCATGTTGGTCCTCCTCCTAAGTTTGTGAAAAATGAGGATTTTGATTCTTGGGTCTACCGTTTTAAATGTCATCTTAATCATAGTTCTACTAATCTTTGGAGAATTATTGAGCAAGGTTTCTACCCGCATGACCCAAGCAACCTCACTCCTCGAAAAGTCGCGGATCATCAATTCAACGAGTCCGCTCTCTTCATTATTCAAGATGCAATTCCACCCGAAGACATTGTGCATCTCCGACCTTTCACCGTGGCCAAGGAAGCATGGCAACATGTGGTTTCCATTTACATGGGAAGTGCAAGCATCCAACGCTCCAACTATGAAGTGGTGCAAGATGAAGCCGATGAGTTTGCGATGAATGAAGATGAAGAACCTCGTGAGCTCTACCGGAGATTAACCACTCTCGCAGTCTCACTTTGAGATCATGGGAGCAAGGACATGGATGACAATTGGATCAAGCGCAAGTTTCTCAAGGCCATGATGCCCTACCATAAGGCCATGTCATCCATCATCCGTCAAAGGCCAGACTTTCAGACCTTGTCCTCAAGTGAAGTGTTGGATGAGTTTGTTTCTATGAGAATCTTGGACAAGACCGCCGACAATGCGGTGATGCACTCTCAACGATCGAAGAAACCCAACCTTGCTTTGAAGGCCAATGCTAGTATGGAAGAAGAGGATGAACAGGGGGAAGAGGAGAGTAATCCCGAAGATACAAAATATGATTACCATGAGCACATGGCTCTCGCTTCAAGGCAATTTCTGAGCAAGAAGAACTCAAGGCCCAACTTCAAAAAGAACAACTCAAGTGGCACCAAGGGCAAGCAACGTGTGAGGAGATGCTATAATTGTGGCAATGTGAGCCACTTTGTTGCGGAGTGCCCTTACGAGAAGTGGGAAGACAGTGGTGGCAAGCTTATCCGAAAAGACAAAGCCAAGTCCTTCCCCAACAAGAACAACTTCAACAAGAATACTCCTCCCAAGGGGTTGGTGGCTCAAGAGGAGTACAATGAGGATGATGATGATGATGAAGACAGTGAGACGATGGCCATGTGTTGGACCTTGAGAAGAGGTGTCTAGAGGGGGGTGATTAGACACTAAGTACCAAAGTTGCAGTTTTTAACCCTTTTTAGGTTTAAGTGGAGTTTAGGAACAAGTTTAACATTCACAACACATAGCAAGCAAGCATGCAAAGAGTATGTGAGCAGCGGAATGTAAAGCATGCAACTTGCAAGAATGTAAAGGGAAGGGTTTTGGAGGATTCAAACGCAATTGGAGACACGGATGTTTTTGGCGTGGTTCCGATAGGTGGTGCTATCATACATCCAAGTTGATGGAGACTTCAACCCATGAAGGGTAACGGTTGCACGAGTCCACAGAGGGATCCAACCAAGAAGGGTCCATGAAGAAGCAACCTTGTCTATCCCACCATGGCCGTCGCCCACGAAGGACTTGCCTCACTAGCGGTAGATCTTCACGAAGTAGGCGATCTCCTTGCCCTTACAAACTCCTTGGTTCAACTCCACAATCTTTGTCGGAGGCTCCCAAGTGACACCTAGCCAATCTAGGAGACACCACTCTCCAAGAAGTAACAAATGGTGCATTGATGATGAACTCCTTGCTCTTGTGCTTCAAATGATAGTCTCCCCAACACTCAACTCTCTCTCATAGGATTTGGATCTGGTGGAAAGAAGATTTGAGTGGAAAGAAACTTGGGGAAGGCTAGAGATCAAGATTCATATGGTAGGAATGGAATATCTTGGCGTCAACACATGAGTAGGTAGTTCTCTCTCATAAATAGGATACTGGAAGTGTAGGTTCGTTCTGATGGCTCTCTCCACGAATGAAGAGGAGGTGGAGGGGTATATATAGCCTCCACACAAAATCTAACCGTTACACACAATTTACCAAACTCGGTGGGACCGATTCAACAGACTCAGTCGGACCGATTTAGTAAACCTAGTGACAGTTAGTGATTTTCGGTGGGACCAAAATGCAACTCGGTAGGACCGATTTGGTTAGGGTTAGGGCATAACGTAATCTCGGTGAGACCGATTACACAAACTCGGTGGGACCCATTTTGGTAATTAGCTAACCAGAGAGTTGGTCAGGCAAACTCGGTGGGACCGATTACTCAAACTTGGTGGGACCGATTTTGGTAATTAGCTAACCAAAGAGTTTGTATTGTAATCTCGGTAGTACCGATTGCTCAAACTCGGTGAGACCGATTTTGATAATGGACATACACAGAGAGATTACAATCCCATCTTGGTGAGACCAAGATCCCTATCGGTAAGACCGATTTGCCTAGGGTTTGTGGCAGTGGCTATGACATTTGAACTCGGTGGTGCCGGATAGAAAGAATCGGTATGGCCGATTTTGGCTTTGGGTTTAGGTCATTTGTGGATGTGAGAAAGTAGCTGAGGGTTTTGGAGCATATCACTAAGCACATGAAGCAAGAGGCTCATTAAGCAACACCTCATCCCTCCTTGATAGTATTGGCTTTTCCTATAGACTCAATGTGATCTTGGATCACTAAAATGTAAAATGAAGAGTCTTGAGCTTGAAGCTTGAGCCAATCCTTTGTCCTTAACATCTTGAGGGAGTTCCCACATCCTTTAGTCCATGCCACTCCACTGTTGAACTTTGTCTGAAATATACTAGATAAAGGTGTTAGTCCAACAAGAGATATGTTGACATTAATTACCAAAACCACCTAGGGAGCACTTGTGTTTTCATTCTCCCCCTTTTTGGTAATTGATGGCAACATACATCAAAGCTTTAGATAAATATATAGAGAATATCAAGTAAAGCTTTGGAAAGACATGTAACAAGCATATGCTCCCCCTACATATATGCCATCATGTGAATATGAAATATAGAAGCATGTGAGAGCATAACCATGATAGAGCAGGCAATGTGTTACATGTATCTTGGCCATATGCATCAGAGCAAAAAAATATTAAAGGAAATACCTTCATGCCCATGAGTCCTTCTTGCAAACAGTATGTACATCAGCAAGAATTCCTCATACACATGATTGTGATGCATATACTTACCTTGTAGTCTTGAGTAGGCTTAGGATGGAATGAACCTGTGTAAACAAGGTTAGATAACACAGATACATCTACTAGATAGAGCAAACAGAAGAAACCACAAGAATACCAAGACTGGGATGACATGTAGAGAGTGAGTAATAAGTACCACATTGGATTAGACATGTCCCCAAGAGTAAAAATATGCAATGAATTTAAATGATTTCTATCCCTTAGATGTCTTGCTCCCCCTGAATCTAGCATGGGATACTGGGAGAAGATAGGGAACAAAAAATCAGAGCTGAAAGATATAAATGAACAGAGCTAATGCAAACTAATGCAAGTAAGCACATATGAACATGTCTTTCCCCTCAAGAAGACATGTGGCATCTCTCCTCTTGAACACCAAGCATCTGGGATCCTTGAGAAATAATTTCTACTAGTATTCTCTCCCCCTGGAGATCTCTCTCTCTCCCTGAAGGATCTCTCTCCCCCCGAGAAGGTGATACTCTCTCTAAAATGATAAGCTTTGATGTGATCTCTCTCTTCCCCTTTGACATAAATTTCCAAGAAGGGTTTGATAAAGATGTGATCTCTCTCTCTCCCTCTGGAACTTGTCGTGAATGGGTTTGATCCTTGAGTAACAACATATAGCACTTTAAAAACAATGTGATGCTTGTTAGAGGACAAGATTCATTGAGTGGAGCTGGATCAGAAGAAATACAGAATAAGTGGCAAACTATTTTTCCTATTGTGAAATCGGTGGCACCGAGTGGTATGCTTCGGTGGTACCGAAAGGTTTCGGTTGGACCGAAAATAACAAATCGGTGTAACCGAGTTCATCGCAGAGAAAACACTTGTCACCTCAGCTCACTAGACTAGTAAGATCTCACAAAGATTTGGAAGGAATTAACTAAATGATATGCAATGAATTGGATGCATAAAATGCAGAGCAAACAAAAAGAAAAGAAAGAAATCTAGATGAAGTTTTTTTTCGAAAGAGGAAACAAATATGCATGAGACAAATGCAAAAACACAGAGACGAACACAAGAGAACTTCATCTAGAGATGGTCGGCGACAAAGTCACCTATGTTAGAGTATATTGACTTAGGAGTCAAGTGAGATCACTTGATCATAGGTCATACTCATCGTTTAAGCTTAAAATGGGGTTACCATTTTTCGTTTAAGCATCTTGATGTATTCACATCTTGTCGAGTTGCTTTAGCTCATGACTCCGAGTAAAGCTTCTCTAAGATGGAATAACATACCATGGTTGGTGGTGTTGATCATGTAGTTGAACTTGTGTGGGTTGCTCAAGGTTGATGTAGCTCATCAAGAGTTGGGAGCACCACTTGGATTTTGAGTCCGTCTACCTACATGGGTTAGTTCTTGCAAGGAAGAGCACTTGTGTATCCAAAAATGACAATCATGAAGCTTAACATAGAATTTGTCAAAGGATATGTTTGAATGGTTTCGTGCTTCCTTGTCTTCAACCACCTTTGTGTAGAGACTTTGTGATGTAGAGATTGCTCACGATATGAGTAGGTTACAATCTCATGGAATTTGATTCAACCAAGTACCTTCATTGGTTAGATAACATGCAAGATGCAAATATATCCAGGACATAAGATTTTCATCATAAGAGAAATATCAAGGATTAGTCATAAGCTCATGTCTTGCATGTATCCAATGGAGTTTCTACTCCAAGTTTGAAGCATCTATGATGTTCAATTCTCCTCTCAACCTGCAAAACACTTTCTCATCAAGAGGTTTAGTGAATATATCAGCTAATTGCTTTTCGGTGCGAACATGCTTAAGATCAATGTCACCCTTAGAAACTTGATCTCGAATGAAATGATGATGAACTTCAATATGCTTAGTTCGAGAATGTTGCACAGGATTATGACCAATTTTGATAGCACTTTCATTGTCACAAAGCAATGAAACATGTCTCACATATATCTCATAATCTTTAAGAGTTTGGGTCATCCAAAGTAATTGAGCACAACATGAACCAGCGACAATGTATTCCGCTTCGGTGGTGGATAAGGATACGGAATTTTGTTTCTTGGAGGACCAAGACACAAGAGATCTACCAAGAAATTGACAAGTACCCGAAGTGGACTTTCTATCAACCTTGTCTCCGGCATAGTCTGAGTCAGAGTAGCCAACAAGATCGAAAGAGGCCCTCTTAGGATACCAAACGCCAAAATTTGGCGTATGTATTAAATATCTCACTATCCTTTTCACAGCCTTAAGATGACATTCTTTAGGAACAGCTTGATATCTTGCACACATGCACACACTTAGCATAATATCGGGACGTGAAGCACATAGGTATAACGATGAACCAATCATAGAGCGATAAACCTTTTGATCAACCGGTTCACCATCTTTGGTCAAATCAAGATGTCCACTAGTAGGCATGGGTGTAGACATACCTTTGCATTCTTGCATATTGAACTTCTTGAGTAAGTCCTTAGTGTACTTCGTTTGAGAGACAAAAGTACCTTCCTTAGTTTGCTTGATTTGCAACCCAAGAAAGAATTTGAGTTCACTCATCATTGACATCTCAAGCTTCTCCGACATTAGCTTTCCAAACTTCTCACTAAAATGAGGGTTAGTTGATCCAAATATGATATCATCAACATAAATTTGGCAAACAAATAATTCTCCATTAACCCTTTTAGTAAAAAGTGTGGAATCAATTTTACCAATTTCAAATCCCTTTTCAAGAAGAAACTTGGTCAAGCATTTGTACCAAGCTCTAGGAGCTTGTTTAAGACCATAAAGAGCTTTGTGAAGTTTGTAAACATGATTTGGTTTCTTAGGATTGACAAAGCCGGGAGGTTGTTTAACATAAACTTCCTCCTCTATTTCACCATTTAGAAAAGCACTTTTAATGTCCATTTGGTACAATGTGATATCATGGTGATTGGCATAGGCAAGTAAGATGCGAATTGACTCAAGTCTAGCAACAGGAGCATAAGTCTCACCATAGTCCATACCTTCGACTTGTGTGTAGCCTTGGGCGACGAGACGTGCTTTATTGCGAACAACTTGTCCATCTTCATCTTGTTTGTTGCGAAACACCCATTTGGTACCGATGATGTTGTGGTTGTTGTCGGGCTTCTCAACCAATGTCCAAACTTGGTTTCTCTCAAAGTTGTGTAGCTCTTCATGCATAGCGTTTATCCAATTCGGATCTTCCAATGCTTCTTCGACCTTCATAGGTTCAATGCTAGAGATGAAAGAATAGTTTTCACGAAAGTTAGCTAAATGAGTTTTAGAGCGAGTGATTCTCCCGGTTTGAATATCATTGAAGATTTGCTCGACGGGATGGTCTTTAGCAATTCTTGCTCGAACTCGTGGCTTTTGCTTGGATCTTGGTTGAACTTCTTCTTCATCTTCTTCTTCTTCTTGATCTTCTTCATTGTTGGCGTTGTCATTCTCTTGTCATGGTGGAGAAGGAGGTTGTTGACGTTCTTGATGCACTTCCTCGTTTTCTTCATCTTGGTGTGTCCCACTTGTGGATGCTTCCGTTTCAACTCTTGGTTCACGTTGTCGTGAAGTAGAAGCATCCACTTGGACGGACGAGGTACTCTCCTTCACCTCCGTTGGACGGACTTTTCCAATAGACAAGTCTTGGATTGCTTCCGAAGGATCTTTGTCTCCTACATCAATTGGCAATTGCTCTACTTGCGAGCCGTTAGATTCATCAAACTTCACATCTACCGTCTCTTCAACCTTTCGGGTGAAATTTTTGTAGACACGGTATGTGTGAGAGTTTGAGCCATAACCTAGTAGGAAACCTTCATGAGACTTAGAAGCAAATTTAGAACAACGATGCTTATCAAGAATGTAGCACTTTGAGCCGAATACTCGAAAGTATCCAACTTGGGGTTTGTTACCGGTGAGGAGCTCGTATGCCATCTTGCCGAGTAGCTTGTGAAGATACAAGCGATTTGTTGCATGACAAGCTGTCTCAACCACTTCTGCCCAAAAGTGCTTCGGTGTCTTGTACTCATCAAGCATCGTTCTCGCCATTTCGATGAGCGTTCGGTTCTTCCTCTCAACAACTCCATTTTGTTGAGGTGTGTACGTAGCCGAGAACTCGTGTGAAATCCCTTCTTCGTCAAGAAAGGTGTCCACATTTGTGTTCTTGAACTCCGTTCCGTTGTCGCTGTGAACCTTCTTGATCTTCACTTCAAATTGATTTTGGGCCTTCCTAGCGAAGTTTTTGAAGATCTTTTGGACCTGTGATTTATCATTGAGAAAGAACACCCACGTAAATCTTGAAAAATCATCAACTATAACTAGACCAAAAGAATTTCCACCGAGACTCTTATAGGAGTTGGGACCAAAAAGATCCATGTGAAGTAACTCAAGTGGCCTCTTTGTGGTCATGATGTTCTTCACGGGATGCCTTCCTCCAACCTGTTTGCCTGCTTGACAAGCACTGCAAAGTCTATCCTTATCAAAAATGACATCTTTAACTCCAAGGATATGATTTCCTTTAATAAGCTTGTCAAGGTTTCTCATGCCAACGTGACCTAGTCGTCTATGCCATAACCAACCTTTTGAGGATTTAGCAATGAAGCAAGTTTTAGGTTGGGCCTTTTTAGTGAAATCAACAATGTAAATATCACCTCTACATATGCCGGTAAAGACCATTTTATGATTGTCTTGACGAAACACTTGGCAATCAACTTCAGTAAATAAGACATTGATACCAAAGTCAGCAAGTCTAGATACTGAAAGTAAGTTGTATCCAAGAGATTCAACGAGCATAACATTTTGTATGGAGCTATCATGTGAGATGGCCACCTTACCGAGGCCAACCACCTTACCCTTTGAGTTGTCACCGAAAGTGACATACTTTCGAGGACTATCATTATCAGCAAGCTCACGAAACATGTCTTTATCTCCGGTCATGTGATCGGTACATCCACTGTCAAGGACCCATTCCTTTCCTCCTGACATATATCCCCGAAGATTTGCCATAAGACCAAAGTGTCTCATTGCATCATCAAGATCGAAGTCACTTTCATCATCCTCGTCATAGTATCCATGTTCAACATCGTCATGTGGTGGATCAAATCCTACAGAGGGTGATTCGTTAGATTGAGTTTGACAATGATCTTGTCTATGAATTTTTATAGCTTTGGAAATAATATCACTAATAATACCAACATTTCCTTTGGCACGCATGAGGCTCGTAAGCTCAAATAGACGATCACCAAACATAGGATCACTAGTATTCATCTTACTCAAAGCAATAGACTTATGGAGAATTTCATCAAGATTTTTCAAAGAATAATCTGGAAATCATTCCTCAAGGAATTTCCATATAGTGTAGGCACACTTAAAAGTAGGCAAACATCCAATCAAGTTTCTAGGCAATCCTCTAATGATAAGTTTGGCAGTTCTAAGATTCCTAACCATGTCAATTGAATCATCATGGGTAGGATGCATAGGATCAACATGAGGTGCACAAGGACTAGCAATGTACTTGTTCAAATGATATTGATTGAAAATTACAAGCATCTCATTTTTTCACTCATGAAAATACTCTCCATCAAGAATAGGCACTCTATGTCTAAGACTCCCCAAAGTAGACTCATCCATCTTCCTCCAATGGTGATTAAACCAAGGCAATGGAGACCAATGCTCTGATACCACTTGTAGGACCTTGAGAAGAGGTGTCTAGAGGGGGGGGGGGGTGATTAGACACTAAGTACCAAAGTTGCAGTTTTTAACCCTTTTTAGGTTTAAGTGGAGTTTAGGCACAAGTTTAACATTCATAACACATAGCAAGCAAGCATGCAAAGAGTATGTGAGCAGCGGAAAGTAAAGCATGCAACTTGCAAGAATGTAAAGGGAAGGGTTTTGGAGGATTCAAACGCAATTGGAGACACGGATGTTTTTGGCGTGGTTCCGATAGGTGGTGCTATCGTACATCCAAGTTGATGGAGACTTCAACCCATGAAGGGTAACGGTTGCCCGAGTCCACGGAGGGCTCCACCCAAGAAGGGTCCATGAAGAAGCAACGTTGTCTATCCCACCATGGCCGTCGCCCATGAAGGACATGCCTCACTAGCGGTAGATCTTCATGAAGTAGGCGATCTCCTTGCCCTTCCAAACTCCTTGGTTCAACTCCACAATCTTTGTCGGAGGCTCCCAAGTGACACCTAGCCAATCTAGGAGACACCACTCTCCAAGATGTAACAAATGGTGCATTTATGATGAACTCCTTGCTCTTGTGCTTCAAATGATAGTCTCCCCAACACTCAACTCTCTCTCATAGGATTTGGATCTGGTGGAAAGAAGATTTGAGTGGAAAGCAACTTGGGGAAGGCTAGAGATCAAGATTCATATGGTAGGAATGGAATATCTTGGCCTCAACACATGAGTAGGTAGTTCTCTCTCAGAAATAGGATACTGGAAGTGTAGGTTCGTTCTGATGGCTCTCTCCATGAATGAAGAGGAGGTGGAGGGGTATATATAGCCTCCACACAAAATCTAACCGTTACACACAATTTACCAAACTCGGTGGGACCGATTCAACAGACTCGGTCGGACCGATTTAGTAAACCAAGTGACCGTTAGTGGTTTTCGGTGGGATCGAAATGCAACACGGTAGGACCGATTTGGTTAGGGTTAGGGCATAACATAATCTCAGTGAGACCGATTACACAAACTCGGTGGGACCGATTTTGGTAATTAGCTAACCAGAGAGTTGGTCAGGCAAACTCGGTGCGACCGATGTCACGCCCAATATGCGACCCCATCCAAAAGGAACTCGAAGGTCCCACCAAGGATAGACCCGCATATTGAAACGCTTTTGCAAGGTGGATATCATTACATCAACATTACATAATAGATGGGGATACATACATAAGGCATACAATGCCACACGAATACAACATCACAATACATAGAACATCATCCAACTACGGATGAAACACAAACAGAAACTCAAACGACATCCACCCTGCTAGCCCAGGCTGCCGACCTGGAACCTATCCCTTGGTCGAAGAAGAAGCAGAAGAAGAACTCAACGCAAGCAAGCATCGCTCTCGCATCATGATCATCGCATAACCTGTACCTGCAACTGTTGTTGTAGTAATCTGTGAGTCACGAGGACTCAGCAATCCCATTACCATGGGTATCAAGACTAGCAAAGCTTAATGGGAAAGGAAGGGGTAAAGTGGTGAGGCTGCAGCAGCGACTAAGCAAGTATGGTGGCTAACATACGCAAATAAGAGCGAGAAGAGAGCAAAGGAACGGTCGTCAACTAGCAATGATCAAGAAGTGATCCTGAACTCCTACTTACATCAAACATAACCTAGAAACCGTGTTCACTTCCCGGACTCCGCCGAAAAGAGACCATCACAGCTACACACGCGGTTGATGCGTTTTAATTCGGATCTGGTGTCAAGTTATCTACAACCGGACATTAACAAATTCCCATCTGCCTATAACCGCAGGCACGGCTTTCGAAAGATTATACCCTGCAGGGGTGTCCCAACTTAGCCCATGACAAGCTCTCGCGATCAACAAAGGAATAGACCTTCTCCCAGGAAGACCCGATCAGACTCGGAATCCCGGTTTACAAGACATTTCGACAATGGTAAAACAAGACCAGCAAAGCCACCCGATGTGCCGACAAATCCCGATAAGAGCTGCACATATCTCGTTCTCAGGGCAACACCGGATGAGACTAGCTATGAGTAAAACCAACCCTCAAGTTGCCCCGAGGTGGCCCCACAGGCAGCTCAGTTCGGAC